>NC_090282.1:81442175-81742781 GCF_037392515.1 Haliotis asinina
TTTCAATTATTTTTCGTTTTATGGTTTTGTTTTTGTTCATTGACATGATTAAGGATATTTTTCATTGTGAAAGATTTCAGTTATTTCAACGGGTTCCTTGCTACTTGATAATAGATACAGATATAATTGCTTTAGTTTCTATTCCTAACAGAATCTTGAACTCTCTTCAGAAATCAAAGAAGAAGGGCACGGCTGGAGGGGGCGGAACCCACCCTGCTCGGGTGAGTACTGTATGTGACCACTTTTAGGGTGTATATTGTGTTTGACAACTCTGAGAGTGAGTACTGTCTGTGACCACTCTTAGGGTGAGCACTGTGTGAGACCACTCTTAGGGTGAGTACAGTGTGAGATCACTCTTAAATGGAGGGTGTACAATTCAGGAAACAATGACTGAGGAAGTAAAGTGATGAATGTTTGATTACTTGCACTCACAGAATTGATTGGCTAAAAGGTAGAATTTAATGTATAGACCTTCAAAAATAGAATTTAATACCACTAAAAAAATTACTATATTTTATAGTGCTAATTGGCTTATTAGTCTCGTCTAACCTCAAAGTGGTAACTTTAGTGCAGTCCTCCATGCACTTCTGATCAATGAAAATATGTGCCCTTTAAGTGCACTGCTCACTTGTTGACTTATCCATGTATGAAAATTGACTTCAGTGTATCATGATTTATATTGCTTTTGTGGAGATAAAACTGTAACAAAAACTGTAAACATTGTGTAAATTTGTTGTACCAAAACATACCAAGGTCAGTTTATCTTGATAGGCATGTATTGTAGTAGTATGATAGTGGGGATTCTATTATAGGTACCTAAGGGGTTTATTTAGGGTCCCACTACCAAGTAAACTAGGGAGGGTTTATCATGTTTATTATCTCAAGCCATCCTTGGATGTGCAAGTCAGAGTGATCTGTTCAGCTGTGTGTGTCTGAAGTATTCTGTCTGCTGGTGTATAACAAAGGCAAGGTGTTATGAATAGAGCTATGCACAGCATGCTACTATGAATAGCCAGTGGCCCTTGGCTCAACCAGAATGATCACAACTATTTAAAAAAGTACTGATTTTTTAGTTGTTTGTTATAGAAAATTAAGTGCAGAGTGATGAAAGGCCTAGTGAATTGATCTGTGTTCCTACAAGACTTGATCTAAAAAATAAACATCCCCAGCCTAGACACAGAGTTCAGAGCACTGAAAGATGAGCAGTCCCATGGGTGTGAACACTATGATGGAAGAGCGCAGGACTGGGAATCTAGAGAAACAAGTTTGAGACAGGGTATCAGCAGAAGCTTTTGCAAGGCAAATAGACACTGGAAGACATTGCTAGGTGAAACAAAGATGGCAATGGAGTGACAGCGTCCTTCCCATGGCCGTTGCTCACCAGTTTTGACACTGAAAGGTGTAGCAACAAAGATGGCGTCGTAGCAACAAAGATGGCGACTGAGCTTAGCAACAGGGTTTGGCCTGGGTTTATACTTTTCTTTCAAATGTAGCCGTAATATTCGTGAACAACTTGATTGAGTGGGTCTGCGATGAATTTCTCGAAGTGAATGAGGGAGTACAGGACATTACAGGGTTTCGAAGCTGTAATTGATCAATGTATCCATCAGACGTTGTAACCGTTAGGTGCCTCAACACCTAAACTCTTGTACAGGTTGGCGAATTTCAATCTACTGACATAGGGCAGCGTAAATATCAAGTTGACGATGTTGGCTTGGCTTTGATGATCTCCGGCCATGCCTTGGCTCATCTGGACATCGTGCTTCAATAACATAAGGTGCACTTCTAATTGAGCTGCAGGCAGTGCTGTCGATACTACCGCTGGTGCCGATGCTACTGGTGCTGTTTCTACTGGTTTGAATTTGTTCAGTAATACGTTCACGATAGCGATGGACGCCACTGCTATGGCATTCGGGGTAAATGCACATTTTTATCCCCCTGGCATGTAATGCAGGGGGATATAGTCGACGCCTCGCCTGTCCCTCCGTCCGTAATCATTTTGTTTCTGGAGCATAACTCAGAAACCATTCAATATTTTTAGACCAAACTTGATAGATATAGTAACCAGCCTATGGTTGTGCCTTTTGCTATTTACAGATTTTTGACATTTTTTTTGTTTTTCTATGGAACATTTTGGTGTTAGTCTTATGGTGGGGTGGGCTTCGTTTCCGGAGCAGAACTCAAAAACCATTCAATATTTTTCTGCAAAACTTGGTAGATATATCAATCAGAACCTAAAGTGGTGCCTTTTGCTATGTACAGGTTTTTGTGATTTATTATTTTCTCGTTTTCCATGGAAACGTTTTGGACTGAAAAGTGAGAGGTATGTTTTGTTTCCAGAGCAGAACTCAAAAACCGTGCAATATTTTTCTGCAAAACTTGGTAGATATATCAGGAAGAAGCTGAAGTGGTGCCTTTTGCTATGTACAGGTTTTTGTGATTTATTATTTTCTCGGTTTCCGTGGAAACATTTTGGACTTAGTCTCCAAACGGAGGGATGGGCTTCGTTTCTGGAGCAGAACTCAAAAACCGTTCAATATTTTTTTGCAAAACTTGGTAGATATATCAATCAGAAACTGAAGTGGTGCCTTTTGCTATGTGCAGGGTTCTGTGATTTATTATTTTCTCGGTTTCCATGGAAACGTTTCAGACTTTGTCTCAAAATGGAGGGATGGGCTTTGTTTCCAGAGCAGAACTCAAAAACCGTGCAATGTTTTTCTACAAGACTTGGTAGATATATCAATCTGAACCTATAGTGGTGCCTTTTGGTATTTACAGGTTTTTGTGATTTATTATTTTGCAGGTTTCCATGGAAATGTTTCGGACTTAGTCTGAAAAGTGGGAGGTGTGTTCTGTTTCTGGAGCAGAACTCAAAAACTTCTTAATATCTGTCAGTGTTACTTGATAGATGTGTGTGGCAGACCCCAAAGTGGTGCCTTTTGCTATTTACAGGTTTTTCTGATGTATTATTTTCTCAGTTCCATGAACATGTTGCTGACTTCGTTTCCGGAGCACAGCTCGAAAACCATTTCATATCTTTCAAAAGATCGTGGCAGATATACGAGACAGATCTTGAAATGGTGACTTTTTTTGATTACAGATATATGGCATTTATATTTTTCATGAATTCCATGGAAACAATTCAGACTTGGTCTAAAACAAAATAAGTAACTGTCACATGATTTGTCCTTTCAAATATGTGGGGGCCGTTGGGATATTTCATCTTTTGATGACTCTTGTTTAATCGGCTTCTCCGTCGTTGTGATGATGGCCATATCTATGAAACAGGTCGCAGATGATGTTGTTCAAAGCATGGTCAATGAATGGCTTCCTCACATGGGGTCAAGGGGATACTAAAATAAACTTACCTGTGAACTTTTATCATATATTTAATCTTGTTAATCTTGTTGACATTGTCAAGGCATAAATAGTGATCTGGGAAGTCATTCTCTCAAGTCAGCATGGAAGGCTTGTCACGGAAACTGTTTGTTTTCACAAGCTAATTGGTGACACGTGAGATGACACGCGAGTGGATTCGGATCAGCTGTTCGTTGTAAACACATCAATTAACTCGTGAAATAGCACAGAGGGACCCGTCAATTTGTTCGTTGTAACAGATAATTCGTACTATCAGTGTTCGGTGTATACGGTAGTTACGGTAGCTTTCTCCGTGTGTCATGGCTGAACATATCCCTCGTCGCTTCTTAAATCTCTCTAACCACGACTGATTGGCCTTGAAATCTGTATGTCCAAGTTTGACACTAAACTCGTCAGCTTTCGCAAGAAGTATCGGGCCGCTTAGTGGAATATTCTCACTCCGCACAGACTTAAACCATTCAAACAGAGCTTTCTCAACATCTTCAAAATTGGAAACTCGAATTCTCTTCCGACTGCTTCCATATTCTGCTGACTGCAACTTTGAGATGATTGCCTCCTTGTCTTTAAGTATGGTGCTTAATGTGGACTTGGGAATTTTAAATTCTGCTGCAATGTCAGTCTTAGATTTTCCGCCTGCATCTACAGCTTGGATGATCTGGTATTTTGTGTCGAGATCTAGAGCTTTACGTTTCCAATTTTGAAGATGATGATTGGCTGACGTCACAGCTTCCAGTGCTGCTGAAGAACTACTCGCCAGAAAACATATTCAACGCTGATGAAACGGGACTTTTTTATAAGCTTGTACCACAGAGAACGCTTCACTTGAAAGGGGACAAATGCCACTGAGGAAAGAAATCTAAAGAACGCATTACTGTTCTAACTGCAGCAAACATGAGTGGTACAGAAAAACTGAAACTGTTAGTCATAGGGAAGTCAGAAAAGCCACGGTGTTTAAAGAATGTTTGAAGTTTACCAGTGGACTACAGATCAAACGGCAAAGCATGGATGACCTCTGATTTGTTCACTGAATGGGCGACTTACAGATGAAGATATAGTTACGGCCGTGAAGAAAGACAATGAAACAGTTGATAGTGATGAAGATGACAGTGAGACAGTGGCAGAAATGGAAGTGAAGACGACAGCAGAGGCAGCAACATGTTTAAAACATGTAAGAGACTTTTTCTTGTCAAGACCAAATGTGCCGTTGTCCGTCTTTGATAATATTAATGATTGTATGCAAGCTCTGGAATCTATTCAAATGTCTGCTCGTGTTCAAACTAAAATTACCAATTTTGTTACAGATGCATAATAAAATACATCATCGATGATGAAATGAATGATCCATGACAATTATATGTTCGTTGGTTTTGTCTTATTTTATTTTCCGTGTGAACATGATCTTGTCTGAAATCAGTGGCGTGGTGACGATTCTTGGTAATTTCCGAATATTCACGAACATTCCCGAATCGCTTAGAACGAACTTCGCTTACAACGAACTGAAAACAACAGTCCCTTTGAGTTCGTTATAAACGAATATTACTGTATATTTAATTAGAACTTTGCAGATTCTGATACTTTTCGGTATGCACTTCCTGAAATGAATCATAAAAAAATCCAATTCAGCCTATAAAGTTGAAAAAAATGCGAGGAAATGATACACTAATTTTCTCCCAACGCTGGGGGAAAAGGTGGTTTCAACAGTTCTGCTGCGCTGTGGTCATAATGCATGCGCTGTCAATAGGTGCTTGAAACAGTATGCTTTCCTGGAGTATGAGGTCAGGAGCAGTAGACAAATCTTTGATATGTACACATACAAGTACATAATCTACTCATTGCATTAAATTTAAAAAGAAATCATTTTGATCAAGATAAACAGACTCTAGAGAGAAAACTTGATGTCTGGTTAATAAGTCAAAAGGAATTTGGCGTGTTTCGTTTCGATGAGCTGTTTTTTCATGCAGTTGCCTTCTTGTTTGCTTGCAATCACATTGTTTTCTTTTGAGCATTCCTTCAATGAATCCATATCCTTTCTTTGAAAGAGGGCCCCCCCCACCACCACCACCACCCCCCACACACCCCACTGTGTCTGCTTCCTCAGGGGTTTAAGCACCAGGTTAAATTTTTGCCTTGCACCCAAATGCTGTGTTTCATGTGCCAGTTCAAGAAGGCCAGGTACGACAGCTTGTCACATTTTTTTACCATGTCCTTGTTGGCTCTGCAGTCACCTAGGACAAACAGCATCGACTCCACTATCACTTCATTGTGATAAGTGGTCAACCAGTCCTGCAGACTTGTTGCGTGATCCACCCTGTGTATGTCCTGGTCTGTTATCACCCACACGTACGTCTTGTTCACCTGCAGTGATGTGATCAAATGCATCCTTGTAGCACCTTTCCAGCAGGTCCAATATGAAAGCTGCATCCTGTTTGACCACACACGATTGCACGCAATGCAGATCCGGGGGTAGCTTGATATCAATAGATGGCTTGCATGAATTGTTCATATTGTACATTAAGATGTGCATTCATGATCACATACAAATATAAATGTAAGTTACCGGCGGTTTGAGCCTTCGTTTGATTTGAATGGTGATCATCGTCCGTTGATCGTATGTCCAGCCACAGCACATACTTCGTTGTCAGGTACTGGCCGAGGATCACATAGGCAAGGCCGAGGTCCTAGATGATAGCGTCGATTTCCGATGGACACTTGGTTGCCAGGAACTTACTGATGGTAGGTTCTAATGCCTTGGACAGGTGGAAGACTACAGTGACAACTACCTGAGACTTCGCATTGAGGGATGATTGGGTAACTAGGAGACGAGAGACCTACCCGGTTGGAAGCAGCTTCCTCAAACCGAGAAGTGCTTCTATCCCAGATTGGCCACATGTGCGAAATCAGTGACCGGGATGTCAGAGAAGCCTTTGTGAGACTGGGTGCAAAGCTGCCAAAGCTTCATCTTAGGCAACATCGTGTCCTGGTTGCTGGGCTTCTTGTCAAAAACAGTCACGTGGCTCAGACAAAACATGTGGGTGGGTGGTCGTCATCGTTGCAGCCAGTCTGCTGTACGTCGCTGTTAATGAATTTTTAACTAAGTGAGGCACAACACGATGGTGATGCCCCCACCACGAGGGCTTATTATCAAGGTGCTCTTGGTGTTTGTGTGATGATAGGCATGGTGATGTGGGTGGAATGCTAGTCTTCGGGGATAAGTGTTGTTTTGCTATACCTGTTTCACTTGTATGAATGGGTGGTGTGACATGACTCACGATGAGTTATCTCCAAATTCAGATTGGTGGTCGCAATGATGATGTCGTTGTTGTAGCTCACCATTAAAAATTAAAAGTAAAAAAAATCCTCAAATAATAACAAATCAGATAAAAAAAAATAGCAGAAGTCCCCTATGGCCACAACCCACAGAGGGAGAAATGTATGTTTGACGAGCCTGGTCTTTGGTCTGATGGTGGTGGTGCGCTGGTATTTCCCCTGTGAGGTTGTGGTCAGTTGCTCACTCCCTGAGAGCTGCGTGGGCTGTTTTTGAACGGCGGGCTTCAAACCTTGGAGCAGAGTTGTGCAGCTCTGTACCTTCATTGTATCCCAGCCTTCTTTTGACTGAGTCACAGTGGACCTGATAGCCAAGTGCTCGGTTTAACGGGTCAGTCCTGAGATTGCTTCATCCTCCTGAGCTCAGCACTGTCAAGTAGCACTGTTAGTAGTGCAAGGAAAGTCACTGATCGGTTCAGGGGAACCAGTCTGTAGTGAGTATTATGGGATGGCTCGCCTCGCAAGGGTGTGTTTTCAGCTCCAATAAGACCCGTGAAGGTCCCGGGGTAGAATAGGCCTTCAGCAACCCATGCTTGCCATAAAAGGTGACTAGGCTTGTCGTAAAAGGCGACTAACGGGATCGGGTGGTCAGACTAGCTGACTTGGTTGACACATGTCATCGGTTCCCCATTGCGCAGATCGATGCTCATGTTGTTGATCACTGGATTGTCTGGTTCAGACTCGATTATTTACAGACCGTCGCCATATAGCTGGAATATTGCTAAGTGCGACGTAAAACTAAACTCACTCACTCACTCAGCTCCAATAAAGGAAAATAAAATACAAACATGTTGCTCATAGGTAATCTAGACCATGCTGATCTCGATGAAAATGTTGATAGACACTGAAAACCTGTGTAGCAGCTGCATTTGGCTAATTTTGAATTGGTTACATAAGCATGAAAAAAACGAAGGAGTTGTGTATAGCTTGAATATCCACCCACTAAGAGAGCAGGACAGCTAGTGTTAAGGGAACATGACAAACTTCTGATCCAGAGTTCTAGTTGTCGAATCCCAGGCAGTGCTGCTTTTTGTTTCTGAATTGGTCGAGGTAGCCGTGGTCGTAGGAGGATGGCTGGACCCACACGCCTGATAGATTTTAATTGGTGTTGGGACTGGAATTAAACCTGAATAAACCCATAAGCTGCTTCTGCGGTAGAACCCCCCATTACTAACTACTATTGTTAAAAGAATTTTGTTTTCTATTTTTCTAACTTCTTACAATTTTTTATACATGACTAAGAATAATAATATGGTTCGAAGTACATTCATAGAATATGTTGGAGGAGAGATAATGTGAAATTGAAACTTGATTATGGTTTTGCTAGTTTTTGCAATAAGTATCAAGACTGGAGATGGTATAGTTATCCCTGTGTTGTATACATGTGTATACCGGTATGTTTCGGGAACACGTTGCTAGCACAGTGCTACACAGCATTGTTGTGGAAATATTTGTACTTGTCTCTGAGTTTGGGGGTTGTGAGGTAGTTAGGGTGTTGAGAACACTGGTACTATGTGTTAAGCCTATTTATATGATGTCCTAATATCATCACAATCTTCATTAACAAGTATCACAATGTATCAATGTACTGATAAGATTATTTTTTCTGTATGTGTATTGATGAAAAGTATGCTGACCAGCAAATTAATGAACCACTGTAATAGTAACACATATTCATGTTTCTGTGGCATAAAGTACGAAGAATTAATATTCAAAAGTTATTTATGCCGTATTCCCTTTATAAGTATACTGTTCCGTGGATAATGGAATGTAAGAGTACTTGCCTATGTGGGATATAAAAAAACAACCTGCCTGATTCCTCTGTGTTAGTGAATGCTTGCAATTTATTCCAGCTTGACCCGCCACCAGAGTTCATTGCACACAGAGAGCAGCTGTGGGCAAAACTAAAGAAAGAGCATGATGATTGGGTGGCAGCTCAAACTTCCCAGCCAATCAAAATCACTCTACCTGATGGCAAAGTTATTGAAGGAGAGTCATGGAGAACTTCCCCATATGATGTTGCCAAAGGAATCAGGTAATGGGATGATGCTTTAGCAGTGATGCAACTTTTACAGGGAACGTGGAATGTCACCCACATCAGCCTGCTTGGTTTTTTTCGATTTGTTAGGAAAATAAACCACCATTTAATCATGTTTTATTCCTTGGGATTTCTGTCACCAGACCGAACCATGTGTAGTGTAGTGTACGTTCCTGTTTAGCACTAAACAGTTAGGGCTATTGGCTGTGTTATTTTGGTTAGTGATTATAACAAAGGGGAGGTGAAATAGTTTTGAAGAACCTTGAATCATCTACTCAGTTTGTGAAATGATACATACGAGGTTTTCTTTTGACAATTTGATGTCTGTGTTTTCCAGCCAGGGTCTTGCAGACAACACTGTGATAGCTAAAGTCAATGGGGAATTATGGGATCTAGACCGGCCGCTGGAGCAGGATGCATCTCTGCAGCTGCTCAAGTTTGATGACTCAGATGGTAAACAATTAAATCTGTAATGATATGCTAATGAACTTGCCCATAAAGTAATGCCCCCATCTGACTACTGATGTGTTTTGTTGTTTTATTGTATTGTTGACCTTAATACTAACAAGCACGTAGGGCACTCTGTTTTTGATGAGGGCCTATGTTGTCGAAGCTCTCATAGTCCTAAAGTAGTCGTAAGTCTATGTTAATGTATGGCACTTACGAATATCTTAGCGCTAAGAGGGCTTTGAAAATTTAGGTCCTGAAGCATTTAGGTTGGTGAAATAACCCAATCAGATGGTTAGAATGTATTTTGTTTGTCTGTATGCTTTTGTTACTTGAAAGGTGAAAATATTGAGTTATTTGGAGTTAGTATGATTATAGCTGTGCTGACGTGTGAATGTGTACTTACGGCATTTTACAAGTTCGAAGACCTCACAGTCTTGTACATTCACAACTGCTGTTCCTCACTTCAGGGCAGTATGTGTTCTGGCACTCCAGTGCCCACATCCTGGGAGAGGCCATGGAGTGCCACTACGGTGGCCATTTATGTTACGGTCCACCTGTGGAGAATGGATTCTACTATGACATGTATCTCCAGGACAGGTAGGTCCAGCATGTTTGGTCTGTTGACAGGGGTTAACTCTGTCATATTAGTGTGTGTAAACATGATTACAATATTGACTCTCTGACGTTGTGGGGTTTCTTTGGTTGATTTATCCCCCCAATTAGTATTGATTGTACAATGACTCTTTGCTTATCTCCTCATTTACTGATGACGTCATGAAGATCTGGTTTCAAACCTGTCTTCATGAACCAATGATTATTGCAAGAAGAAACTAACAGGATCAAGTTGTCTGACCACAAGTCGTAGCAGGTCATTGTATCCAAAATTCATGGATTGTTTGCTGATGTCAGTCTCTGGGCTGTCTGGTCCAGACTGTCTGCTATATACAGACCTCAGGCTTACAGCTGCTATACAGCTGTTAGACAATCCTTACTGCCCATACGCTGATGTACCTACCCCAGACTTGACTAAAATCCTGTTGTAAAACTGGAATGTGACTGATTGCCACATTAAACCTTTCATACAACATCCGCCCTTCACTAAAAACTATACACTGATATTAGAGTTGTGTGATCATTTGTTGATTGATCTTTCCCTTCAGACAAGTATCAAGCAATGACTTCTCCTGTATTGAAAGCGTTGTCAAACAGGTTGTCAAGGAAAAGCAACCCTTCGAGAGGCTAGAAGTGAAAAAGGAAGATCTACTGAAGATGTTTGATGTGAGAATTCTATATTTTGATGTATTTGTGAGGTAGTTTGTTAGAGATAACTGATGGAAATGTTAAGAGTGATGCTTAGACAGCTCCTATTTTACACCCAGATAATGAGGCATCTATCTCTGATATCAAACATTCCTTGAAGTTTGTACTGTATTTAATTGTTGGTGTATTTTCTGTTTCAGTATAACAAATTCAAGCAGAGGATTCTTAATGAACGAGTCACCACTCCCACCACCACTGTATATAAGTAGGCATTGCTTTTTTCTCTTTCTTCATTAGACCAACTTGTAACGGCGATGATGATGATGATGATGATGATGATGATGATGATGATGATGATGTGGGTGTGTACGTTTATGCACTCGATGCATGCTCACATCATTACCAAGGTTACATTGGCTTGCCCATTACCCTGGATCAGTGTTGTTATCAACCCAAGCTGCCTTGTCATTTGCTAGTAGGTTAACAGACCTACCTACCTGGTACTGTTGTGCAGTAAAGTATGAACAGTAGTGTATTTGTGGATAGTTCCTTCTTTGAGGAGACACCACATCTGTTACATATGCCTCTGCTTTAGGCAAGACTGAAACTTTGGAAACTCAGACTTTTTTCCCAGTTATTTGACGAGCATGTGAATCCTAAAGATCCTAAGGTACTTTCTGTGTGTTTACGATATAACTTGCAATGACTTGTGTTTCAAGTTGACTTTGGTCTGTTTTTAGATGCGGGCCTTTAATTGATTTATGTCGGGGACCACATGTAAGACATACTGGCAAGATCAAGGCCATGAAGGTCACCAAGGTGAGAGTTAAATGCTGCTGAGCCAGATTAGCATGTGTCATTGTGACCTGATGAGACATGTCACGGCTCACACTGTCGGCCATTTGCAGGACCAATCTTCCAGACCATCTGTTCATGATTACATTAGTTGACCTTAAAACTGCATCTTATATTACTACTTCATCCTGTTCCCCACATCACATACGATGTTATGTTTATCTTGACCAGAATTCCTCCACCTACTGGGAAGGGAAGGCAGATGCGGAGTCTCTACAGAGGATCTACGGCATCTCGTTCCCCGACAACAAACAACTGAAGGAGTGGGAACACTTCCAGGCCGAGGCTGCCAAGAGGGACCACCGCAAGATTGGAAAGGTGGGAACAGCTCAGTACCTACAACATACCTATGGGAAACTGTGACTTTAGTGTCACAATCTATGGTTGTGTCTCTGTATGGCTGGAGGTTGAAATCCCATGTCTGCCTTGGCTGTAAATTATTTATTGGTCAGCTGTAGCAGTAGCCATACTGGCCTTTTTAGGTGATGAATGTCTGATTTGTCTTTCAGGAACAAGAGTTATTCTTCTTCCATGAATTGAGCCCAGGCAGCTGTTTCTTCTTACCTAAAGGAGCTTTAATATATAACACACTTGTAGAGTTTATCAAGGTAAGTGAGTATCTGAAGACTGAGAGTCAGTGCTGGGGGAAAGTTAGTCAATCGTTTGAAGGCTTTTTTTTATCACGTTTTATTTTTCAACTTTATAGGTTGAATTGGCATTTTTTATGATTTGTTTCGATAAGTTTGTATCGAAAGTTATCAGATTCTGCAAAGTTGTGTTTTTCATTGCATGTGACCTTTAACAAACATGGGATGTTATAAATTTTCTGTGTGACATACATGGACGGTCTCTTACTTTGTACATAAATTTTAGGGAGGTGGGTGGTCATTCACACTGTACTTGCTTTTCCACATAAATCCTCATCACCTCACATAGACAATGTATGTATGGTCTATGATTCTTGTTTCAGTCTGAGTACTTAAAGAGAGGTTTCCAGGAAGTGGTGTCACCCAATATATACAACAGCAAGTTGTGGGAACAGTCAGGTCACTGGCAACATTATGCTGTAAGTACTTGCCTGTTATCATGGTAACGTAGTTATAAATTGAAAAATACTAATATAGCCTAACTGACACAATGAAATAGTGTTGTTAAGATAAATCTCACCTGCAATCAACAATTACTATTACAGAAAAAAGAGGAAGGGTGTTAATGTTTTTAATTTTGTTTTCAGGAAAACATGTTCTCATTTGAAGTTGAAAAGGAGACCTTTGCATTGAAGCCAATGAACTGCCCTGGTCATTGGTGAGTACTTCATAAAATAACTCCTGTATGATATTTAAACTTTGTAGACCATATGACACATATATTTTAACAATTTATCCAAAGTAAAGCTGACTTATTTGTTCCTGTATAGTTTGATGTTCGACCATCGGAATCGATCATGGCGAGAGCTCCCCCTCAGAATGGCAGACTTTGGTGTCCTCCATCGTAATGAGTTGTCTGGGGCACTGTCGGGTCTGACCAGAGTGAGGCGGTTTCAGCAGGACGATGCCCATATCTTCTGCAGATTTGACCAGGTGTGTGGAGAGGCAATTACCATGTGTACTGAAGTATACTGAACAGCAAAAGAAACAACACAACTCTGGTTTTTTGATAAATATTTAGATAGAAGACATAAACATGAACTCATATTTTTATGAGATTACATTTTTGTTGAAAACAGCATTTCTTTTCCTGTCAGTATATATTGAGAAAAGGTGTATCATTCATTATGAACCAGTAGTAAATAGCAATGGATCAGTATTTAAGGCCTTACTTGGACCTTATTTAGGGAGCTTCTTCATCACCTGCTGCCATGCGACAACTGTCACAAACTCACTGACGGATGATGTGTGGGTGGGTTTCAGATCAAGGAGGAGATCGAGGGCTGTCTGAACTTTCTAAAGCATGTGTACGGAATATTCGGGTTCAGCTTCCAGCTGAAGCTGTCCACTAGACCAGAGAAGTTCCTTGGAGAGATCGAAGTCTGGAATGATGCTGAGAAGGTTAGCTTGTCTTATTGTCCTCGGAAACATTGAACATTTCTGGTTGAAACGATGTGTAGGGACTTGTGTGAAAATACAAAGTATTAGCAGAATCTCAGTGGCATGTTTTTTAATAAAAACTGACTTTGTTGCAGCAACTATCTGAGAGTTTGGACAAGTTCACTGACAAATGGGAACTAAACCCAGGTGATGGTGCCTTCTATGGGCCCAAGGTGAGTAGGCTAGACAGGCTACCTTAGGTGTGCTTGATTAGTGGGACATAGGCTCTCCGATGCACTTAGGTGCTGGAGAGATTCCTTGACTGAATACAGTAAAGATAGGAAGTTGGTAGCTGTGAGTTAGTGTCATTGAATGCCAGTCTAAGTAAACTTAGCCTCAGTTACACTCCACTACAGTGTATTAAAAAAACCTTATGGGAGATCACGTAAGGTAACCATGGAGATTGACCAATCAGAACACAGCTTACAAAATCGCAAAAGTGGTCATTCGCATATACCTCTGGAACTTTTTATCTCGAAAAGTTTCATACCCGAACGATTCCGAATGCTATTCACCGTACGATCGCTTCTGTGTGATGTACACAGTGCACGTTGCAACCGTGACAGCGGTGAGTAAACAGTCGTTGAAAATAGAGCTTTTGGCAATATGCAAGGATGTCATCTTGCGGAAATATTAGCTAATGGTAACCATGTCAACAGAAATCCCAAAGCGTATATACTGCAGGTGAAATAACTGTGTTATATGGGGATTTTGTTTTGTGGAGAGATCTGTGTCAGTGTGCTGACTACTTTGGAAGTCCCAGGGATCCCTAAGTAGTAGCCGTTGTCTGATTGGTTAGATCTATTTAACCGTCTCGCTATTGATTGGATGGTCATGGGTCGCTCAAAGGTTGCCTGACAGACCTCCTACTAGGGTTTCTTAGACTCAGTGGTGTGAATGTAATGAATAACACTGAGACTGAGTTTACTTAGACTGATTGTATGCTAACTCAGCAGTAACTGCTTGGAAAAATCTCGAGGCTGTCCGCCATTCTGTTACAACACACAGCCATTTACAGACTGCTGAGGAAACTAGAATAACACAGCATCCTCTCACAATATGAATCCAGAAGTTGTGCCGCATCTTGTCCTTAGTGGTCAAGCAGGATGTTCCTACAAAGAAACTGAAGCGCAATGCTGTGCTCACCATTATGATGTCATCTGTTTCCCTGGCAAAATCTGGTTCGATCACTGAAGTTGTGCCTTGTTTCACAAAGTGATTACAAAGTCTTAGTGCTATGGTCATTGGTGCAATAGGGTTTTATTTGCAGCACAAGAAACAGCTCATTTATTTTTAAAAGTGAAAGTGAAAAAGTCTTTTCCTAATGTTATTTATAGAAAATATTTCAACATACATTGATAACGGTATGCCCGATTCCATACGTAAGACTTGTCATGTTTCAGATTGACATCACCATCCTGGACGCCTTACGTAGAGCCCACCAATGTGCCACCATCCAGCTAGACTTCCAGCTGCCCAACAGGTTCAACCTAGGATACGTCAAGTAGGTGGCATAGCATGCATCAACTGTTCCACACCATGTACGGGTTCCTACATAGTAACTCAGGCTAAGTAAACTGGAAGACGCCAGCCATCTGATTGTGTGACCTTTAGGCTCTGTATAATTCATCTTTACTGAAATAACTTGATATGACAAGATTACAGAGTTCATAATAGGGCTTTCCCTGCCCTTGTTACCTGAATTCTGCATGCCTTTAAGTACCTATATGTGCTTGGTGTCCAGACTTCCCAGTAAGAATGGTTATACATGTCAGGAGCCTTTATTGAATATGGATGGAACTCTTGCACCTTTTTTATGTCATGTCAGTATTTCATGTGTGTGACTATCTTAACTTGTCCTGTTTCCAGTGAGCAGGGAGAGAAAGACAGGCCTGTCATCATCCACCGTGCTGTCCTCGGGTCTGTGGAGAGGATGATTGCCATCTTGTGTGAAAACTATGGGGGAAAATGGTAAGACGCTCTTCACCACATTATCTATATTTAACAAAACCTGTTTGGAAAATTATTATTAATGTATAAGATCTCTACAAAGGTTTGCTGATAATTAAATTGTACCTGAGACTTTTTACAACTATCCCAGATTGTTTGTACAAATGTTTCAATGGAATCCTGGTGCTCTTGGTTCATAACCGCAGCAGTAAATGTTCCAGGAGACATTTTAGAACTGAGTAAGAAAATACTAGGAGGTAGACTTGGGCCTAGATTTTTGAAGCTCTCTTAGCGCTAAGATAGTCATAAGTTAGTGTTATTGTATTCATAAGTTATTGTTAATGTATGGCACTTTTGACTATTTTAGTGCTAAGAGAGCTTAAAAAATGTAGGCCCTGATCTGTTGTCTACATCTGTGCATTTCAGGCCCTTCTGGATCTCACCCCGACAGTCATGTGTCATACCTGTTGCACCTGCCTTTGATGAATACGCAAATGAGGTAACTCACCTTTCAAAAAATTGGCATTTATATTTAAATGTTCTATTACTCCTATGTCAAGTTTCTCGCATGCCTCCTCCTGTCTCTATCATGTCAATACCAACAATAGGATGAAGATATGGGACAGGATGTGTGTCCTCCATGTTCAGTGTAGATCAGATGGCACCAGGTGTCATGGCTGACTCTTTGTCATGTGTGAACTGTAAGGATGTTTGGTCACACTGTGCACTCCTCTTACTAACTCAAAGCCATAAAATAGTGGTTAAATTGTTTGTTTGTCATGCCGAAGACCTGGGTTCAAATCCCATATGGGTACAATGTATAAAGCCCATTACTGGTGTCCCTGGCTGTGATATTGCTGGAATATTGCTAAAAGCAGTGTAAAACTTATCTCACTCATTCTGTCTTCCCCAGGTGAAGAGACAAATTCACTCGGCTGGGTTTGTGTGTGAGACTGATCTAGACACTGGTGCTACTCTCAACAAGAAAGTGAGGAATGCCCAGCTGAGCCAATATAACTTCATCTTCGGTAAGTACTGCTCATGTTCTGAATCGTACATAGCAAATCAATGTAACTTCCCAATAGATAAGAAAGTCGTACTCACTTGAAGCAGCTGCCATAACATAAGAAACGGTCGCCTCTTATTTACTGAACAGTGAAAAATCTCACGTTTTTAAAAAAAAACAACTATATTTCATGAAAGGAAGCTTTCATGTTTTTGTCGTCTATTTTATTAAAAAAAATAGACAAATATCTAGAGTTGTGTTTCTTTTGCTGTTCAGTTTAGTTTAAGCTGAATCTTGTCAGTATTGATGCTAATGTCCACAGTTGTTGGCGAAAAGGAGAAAGATAACAAGACTGTGAATGTGCGTACGAGAGACAACAAGGTTCACGGTGAACACAGCATTGACCACGTCATCTCACGGTTCTCCCACTTCAAGTCCAGTCGAGTTGTCGATGCTGAGGAGGCTTTCTAGACTCACCAATAACAGAAGAAGCTGCTCTGTTCCGGATGCAGATCTGTGACACTCTGAACACATCCAGTGAACATGAACACTGATATTTCCTTTCACTTGGGTTAAATTATTTGCAGATTTACAGTGTTATTTAAGGATATCATGTCACATTTCAGTAAAACATCCTTCATGAATGATGAATGGGACTGCAATGGGTGTGTGATGGGGACTTCAGCCAGTAGTACTACTGTAGGCCATGGTTAGTGTTTCCTTTCATAGACATAGTTTTGAAATACTCTGTTCTCCTCAGTCAGTCAAGAACCTAATTCCCCAGTTGTAGAAACATAGATGTGATTATTTCCCTGATAATCTTATTTATTTTCATGACTTGTTCATCATTTCTATCAGAATCTACATTTGTCTGGAATGCAAAACATTCTGTGGATAGACCATCTCATCATGTTAATATCTAAACATTTAGTTGACATTGAGAACACAGATAACTGTAAGAAACAGATGATAAATGTTCAGAAACAGTGAACTTGCACAAATACATAAGCTTGGTAAACAGGGTCATTACTGAAGTTGTCAAATTCCTGATAATTATTTTGTAGCCTTGGTTCCATAGTCATTGCATATTTTCAGCCAATCACCTTCACAAATATTTGAGGCCTTGTGCTGAATGCCATATGGCCTGGGTTCAATATTTTATGATTGAAATGAGAAGCCAAGTTTTGGTTATCTCTGCCATT
This sequence comes from Haliotis asinina, assembly GCF_037392515.1. NCBI lineage: Eukaryota > Metazoa > Mollusca > Gastropoda > Lepetellida > Haliotidae > Haliotis > Haliotis asinina. Next base: position 81,459,726 of record NC_090282.1, read on the forward strand.
ATGTGGTTTAAAAGTATCACAAGCATGAGATGAAGCATTCACTCCAAGACCTGACCAGACTTTCTTGGACCTAGTTTTCTTGTGCCATTCGTCACACATGTCCACATAACTGATTGTCCAAATGGAAGAATGGAGTGGAACAATCTTTGGTAATTCAGCCAGGATGTGACATGAATAACCATACCATCACTCTTTCAGTTTATTACATGACAACTTGATTGTTGGTGTGAATACTTGTGATGTACATAAGAGAATTGAACACTTGTTGCAATCAACATGGACACAAATGGCTTGATATGAATCAATGTTTGTCCCGTTATATTCAGCTGCTACAAGTTATATTTTGGATTTAAAACTAGTGGTCCTGGCCAGATGTTCTGAATCTTGTAACCAAGAGGAGGAACTTAGATTAGCTTCTAATGTACATTAGACGATATTGTGAACAAGACAAGACATTCTCGATCCACAGTGTTCCACACCCAGGTCATTTTGAGCTGACATATGATTCAGATGTCGTTATATACTACAGACAAAATTCTGATCAAACAATCAAATGATTTCTTTGTTAAGTTTAATGATAGGGAGGTGGTATAATCTAGTGGTTATCAGCTTGTCACATGGAAGACATGGTTCATTTTCCAACATGGAATGCTGTGAAGCTCTTTTATGGTGTTCTCAACAGTGAAATTCCTAAAATATTGCTGGAAATGTTGTACCATCATACTCATCAACGCAACAACATGTTCCTGTACTATTGGCCTCGTGTTGTATTTGTACATGGTAGCTTGGTGATAGGGAACAGGAGGGACAAGCAAACATGAACTAACAAGGGTAGGTGTGAGACGAACACTGCTCACCCAGTAGACACTGTGAGCATGGGTTGGTTCCACACCACAGACTAGATAGAACTGTACATCTAACTGAGGGTCGAGGCCTTTTCTGTTTCTTGCAATATTGTAGTGTATCGTGACTTCTTTACCATCATGCAGCTGGTATGCTCAAATAAAGACCGTCAACGTACTGTATATCTTCTTGTTATTACCATATACTGGGTGGTATGGGGCTGTTTGTTTTCTAACAACACGACAACAACACTCATTAAATGACGAAGTCAGTATGCTCATTCTGTTGAGTATTGATATGTTCTATTTACACACACACACACACACACACACACACACACACACACACACACACACACACACACACACAACAACAACAAAAATCAGATTGGTATGATTGGTTTGATTACAGATTATTAAGATAACATAATATGGTAATGACTTGACGCAGGAAACCAATATTGCCTGGCGTCATCAGTAAACATCGACCTTGTCAATACGGGGTGATAATCAAGTCATACGACATACAGCACAATATCAACAAAGATCCTCCACTGAATGGGGAGGAGATCCGAGTCCACCATGTTTGTCCTTCACCCTCAATACCGCTAATTTCACAATAAATACGTGTATTGCAGGTAAAGGAATATCCTATTTCATTTGACAGGTTGTAGAACGAAAACGGAATATCTAGCGATTACGGGAAGGTTATGTTTTATCGCCGATCGGGTGTAAATACGTAGTATCTCTTCGCCGAGAGGCGATGAATTTCGTAGACAGGTTATTGGCATACGAATGAAAAAGTTGTCTTTTCCCCCGAGTTCCAAGCGAGGTAACTCGGTACATAGTGCACCGATTTTGATAATTTTGGATTTATTCGAAAGGGAATTTATCTGGCTTTATTTCAGTAAGAATTGCCGTTGTGTATTCCAAAATTTTCACCCAGAATTTGCCCATAATCGAGAGTGATGTGTTAGACAACTTTGTGCGCGTTACATCCCTTTCCTTTATATGTATATGGATATCAGTGTAGACTTGTTGCACCCAGGATGTTTTATTTTCAGCATTACAAGCCCCTGTGGACGATACATCAGCTCATGACTCCTCGTGACCAGTGAACAATTTACAATGACGGGAAAGTCGACATCACCTTTTCAAAGAGTTGCGTTTATATTGATCACCACACGTGGAATTATATAATGGCATTTCTGATAATGATGTTATATTAGTTCAAAAGGAAGGTACAAAAGGAAATGTCCTTTCTTAAAGATCGAATAATCTCACATTTTTTGCACTCTTTTAAGCATTACAAGCGAAAGACTGGTGGTTAGTCCAGGGCTCCAGATATATTTTCAAGCAATTGGGTATTTCCTCCCATGTCTGTTTATGTACGAGTAAATGCATGTTTTGAGGAGTAACTAGCATTTTGTGTACTCCCACTAGTTTAAAGATTTGAGTTCTTTTACACTTACACAGAGTTTCTCATCCTTGAATAGGTCGTGAGCAACCCATGCTTGCCCTAAAGGAGACTATGCTTGTCGTAAGAGGCGACTAATGGGATCGGGTGGTCAGGCTCGCTGACTTGGTTGACTGACACATGTCATCGGTTTTCAATTGCGCAGATCGATGCTCATGTTGTTGATCACTGGATTGTCTGGTCCACACTCGATTGTTTACAGACCACTGTCATATAGTTGGAATATTGATGGGTGCGGCGTAAAACTAAACTCACTCACTCATCCATATTGGGTAATTAACACATACATAAATACATAAATACAAATGCTTCTCAACAGGTCTAAGTGTTTAGTAATTCTAGTATTTCCAAATAGTTGGAATTAAGCAATTTTCAAACACTTAACGTGGAAGTCACGTGACTACTACAGTAAACTCCGGACAGTGACTACGGCCATGATATATATGTATATAATCATCACTTAACATTTGCTAACGTTGTTATAGAGTTTGGGCGCCACAACAAATTATCATACGCAAGCCAATTTAGTTAATTGAGTAAAGTACGCAAGGTATTATAGAGCTACTGGGTTTTAGGTGTTTTTGGTACTCCTGTATTTGTAATTAATTGAGTAAAAGTTATTTTATTGAGTAAAATACGCAAATACGAGCCTTATCTGGAGCTTAACATTTGGTTAAATAATGCAGAGCGATGAAAAGTCGTCTGCTTTACTCTCGCCCGCCAACGAAATCCACAGACAGGTTACTAAGTCTGTCGCCAGCCGCAGCGACGTCATGTGAGGAAGGATTTTCAATGAGGTGGGTATCTTCCCGTTATGACTGCTCCCAGTTTGACTACTCCCAGTTTAACTATTCATGAACATGAAGATATAATGAAGCACCCCTACACTTAATAATGTTCTGTACCTGTATTGCTGACTACTCCCAGTTAGTCTACTCTTTGCAATAAGCCTATAAGAGAGACTCGATATTACGATATTAAGGGACGTTAGTATGGCGTTTGCTTCAGCTTGTCAAAATAGCAATCCGGTAATCTAGAAGATATTGTTCTGGATCCAGTGACAGTGGCACAAGCACTGCGCCACCGTCCCTGGACCCATCTGTAAATAAGGATTTGTAACTCCTATATTTATTTTTTTTCAATTGATTTTATTCTTGTTTATATTGTAATTCACTAGTTTCTGACTTCTTAAACTGTGTTTGAGCAGGGATAATCTACAACATACAGTCTCCCTGGTTACAGTTAGGTCAACTTGTGGCCTCACCAGTTGCCAATGAGGAGCAAAAAGCAAATACGAAGGAGATATATTCTCCAGCACAATGCAGCAGAAAAGTACTCTATGCCCAAGAGGCGGAACAAGAGAAAAGTTCTTGGTGTATAAATCCTCATAGTGGGAATTAAGACAGTTAAAAGTTGGGTTGGACTTGTTTGAGAATAGTTTTGTAATATTTTGTAAGGATAAATTTGCACGGTGTTGTGTAAATTAAACGTCCAATTGAGTAGTTTTAATAACGGGGTTTCATTTATAACCATATCAATAAATGATTTATGTATTTGTACCCCCTAGAGTATATGTGATCTTTAATAATATACACGTGAAATACAGTGTGACGCGTTGATCTCAAGCCAAATACACGCATATGCGTAATACCCACAAATACTTGTTAAAAGGTGAAGATCCTCCGTTTTGTATCCCTTGCAATGAGAGAGTCACAATCAAGCATGTTCTGCTTGACTATGTTGAATTCTTTTTCGTTGACGGGGTTTTGTATATAATATCTATCTCATTCTTTGAAAAATGTACTGGATGTAAAGGAAAACAAATGAATGTTGACATCAGATTCACACTGCCGTGTATCGAATAAATTTATCCTTTTCATTCATATTCATATCGCTTTATTTAGACATAGATATATACTGACAGGAACTGACGCTGACATCGTTATCGTCAAAATCAGTCATAAATTTTAATGAAAAACGGTTTCAACGGCAATCGTTTTTTTGCCAGTAATCTCAAGCATAGGACATAATCTCGTTGTAAATATAGTTATGACATCAAAACCTCAATTCATTCAAGTCTTCAATATTAGTCACGTGGTCAAAGCGGGTCCGGTTAATAAGACGGGTACCCGGGTTCAACCCATTACTTACCCCGTCACGAGTTTCCGGGTTACCCGTCCCAGCCCTGATTTATACTTAATTGCTTACTTGGCGGCTTAATGAGAACGCTTTTAATGAGCTCACTTTTGGGCTCCTTTGATATCGTACGAATAGGGTGTACTTGCTAGAGTAGGAAGTACGTCTGTCATGGAAGGCGCAGACAGCGATGACTCTAGTGAAAACATTGCTTGCAGCAAAGCAATGTCGGCTAAGAAGAGGCGACTTTCTTCATCATCATCCAACGAAGACACGCATAAAACACCCCAAAAGCATGATTTGTGCAGTCATTCTGCTGGCCAGGTACAGTGACAGCTGTCCGAGAAAAGAAACACTCTTTTTGTTAACATCCGGACAAAACCGGGTCACTTGATATACCGGAAGGGCGAGTAAAATAAGCAGTATTTAAAAGGAGAACTTTCCACACTTTGAACAAATAAACCCAACATTTTAGACACCCTTTGGGTAAGACTTCCACCCGTATCGCCCCAAATGGTTTAAAGATGAGCTTAAGTTTCTTTGAGTGGCATTTACAGAAACTGGATGCTTCAGCATCTTCTGATACAAATATAGAAACATGTTAAAACTCAAAATGAAGATTTTTATGGATATCAACTTCTTTATTATGAGAACACAACGTTTCGGAGTTAATGCTTACTCGTTCATCATGTGATGAAGGAGTAAGCATTAAATCCAAAACATTGTGTGTAAAGAAGTTGATATCCATAAAAATCTTCATTCTTATGTATTTCACTTTTAAATGCCCTTCAAAGACTTGATGTTAAAACTCATCCTTATCAGAAAAGGACTATATATATTCAGGTGATATGATTTGACTAGAATGAAATGTAAGGAGGGCAATGGGGGATGTCTTTTGCAAAATTGCTTCCTTCCATACTAAACAGTTACTTCCATCTAAACTTTCGTTGACTTTGATCAGTATACACAACAAAGTTTATGATTTTTCTACAAAGTTGAAAAGAAGTAACATTTATTTCTGTGCTTGTAGTCCAGTGTTTACAGCTGTGTTGTAGGATTTGTCATCTCGGAGCTCTGAAAGGCTAAAGCAACGACAGTCCAGACAGTTTGCAATGCCCTCCCGACAGAAAGTGTGGGATGCCATCCCAGCAACCAAGACCCCCGAAAAAACCTTTACTGACTTGAAGCCCAGAAAACTAGTCAACAATTTTACACGAGTGTAAGTGCAGTGAGATGACATGAACTTAGTACAAATGCTAGTGTTAAGATCAAGATCAAGTCAACACGGAGCATTCTCTATGCATCATGTAAGTTTCCAAGTAATTGCAAAGATATGAGTTAATCATGGTAATGTCTCGCTGACAAGTATCAATGAGACAAATGAGGATGTCTTAGACAGGCAGATACACAACATAAGTTATAAGTGTAATTTAAAGTCATGCGAAACATAGCGATGCAAAACATCGATGCTGTATGTCTGAATTTTATTGATGTCAGTCTGAACTTTGCAAAATCACATCCTTCTTACTGAACCCTTTCTAGAAACAAATGTAGCATCATATATCACCATAAACACAGATCATGTGTTTAAGTTGTATAATAAACATAGAAGAAAAATGAAAATGCATACTGTAGATTATAGCAAACTAAAGGAATGGGAGGGTTCATATGTTGTATATAGACTGCTCCTTGATGGACTTCATTTACACTGTTGACAATTTTTTTGTAGTAGTCCATATTGGAACCAATGTTTTAGCAAAACTTGTGAAATCTCTTATTGAATGTGTATAATGGACAAATCTCAGATAACAGGAACTGTTTCCATGATTAACATATAAATATGCATACTTTTGCTTAAAAATTGGGGTACCTGCTTCTGATGACTTTATCTTTCACCGATCCAGTTATTGAAATTTTCTGTTTTTGTGGGCATCACTGCTTAACAAAAACCATGGTATCATGATGACTATTATTGCAAGTGATGACTGTATTCTTTAACATTTTAAAATCAAATCGTGTCAGTTTAAACGCTTACACCAGAGGGTTCAGAACTACACAAGTGACTGGTCTTAAGTAGCCTGTATAATCCTGTCTCTAAATAAAAATACATTTTGTGTGTCAAAGTTGAGTGAACAAAGTGCTGAGTTAACTACAGCAACTGCCACAATAATCCAGTCTCAAAACACACATACTTTATGTGTGTTAATGTATTCGTACTACATGACAGTGTTTCTGTGACCAGTGCTGTGTCGGTTACAGCACCCACCGCTACAACCACGACCCGGTATACACTAGTGATGAGGATTCTTCCTTAGATGGCTTCCTGGCCATGGAAGATGACAGCAGCAGTGAAAGCAGTGACTCAGACTTTTCTGACAACACACCACAGGAGGTTTGAGGAGATAAAGACTAAATCTGTTGTTATTGTGCAATTTGTGTCAATTCTGCTGCAACAATCATCATTCTAAGATGCTTCATTAAAAGTGCAGTCATATATGCCATCAATGTTGGTTCTAGTGGATATGTTGGTAACCAAGGGTATGTTTGATTATGAGGAGGGCAGCCTAGGATGAAGTCTGGTGATAAAGCAAACTTTTTGCAACACCTCATACTGTATTGACATCTTTCTATTATGCCCCCTCCTAATCAAACATAACCTTGGTAACCTGCATATCCTCAAGAAGCAACATCGTATAGCATAGTATGGTCATTTATTGCTTGCCAACTCTGGACAGAGGGTTATTGAATCGTGCATTAATTGATCCATTGTCAATCATTGTCCAGTTCACACTTACAAACCACTAGTCCACTGTAGATCTTTGCAGACTCTGTATTAGCATCTGTATCTGGTTGTGTTTTAGCCTGATCCTCGCAAGAAGAGGACAAAGCATCGTGTGAAAAACCGAAGACTTATTCTGCCCTCATCAGGGTCTGACACTGATCCAAGGTTACCAGAAACACACTTAAACGAGGAGGGAGATGTCCGAAAATTGCTTCGGCAAAAACTGCTTAAGAAGACGAACAGTGTTGATGGAACTGTTGAGGACAACACTGGTGTTGACGGGGTGGACACAGAAGCAAATGTTGTCGGCATGAAGACAGGGGTGAAGAAATCAAGTAAAGTTATAGAAAGTAGCTCTGATGAGGACAAACCATTGAAAAGCAAAGGTAGAAGATCATCCTTGCGCAGAAGGAAGTCAAAGCATAATGATAGAATTCGTGATTCATTAAACAGTGATAATAATGATGATAACCAAGGGATGAGCAAGTGCAATCTTCGTGTTCCTGCACTTCCATCTTCAACTGAACCAAAGACTCAGAGCATTGATAAAGACCATGATGCTGAAGAGGAAGACAATGTTGATAGCAGTGACAGCTCTGACAGACAATTAGAAGATGATAGTGAAGATAGTGCACCAAGAATGATACGAAAAAAACGGAAGTCCCTTTTGGATAGTGATAGTGACAATGGTTGTGATGGGGACAGCATCAAAGCAAAGCGTGACAGAGCTGTCCATCAGAAGGATAGGCGGGATAGTTTGTTTAAGAACTTCAAACAAGCCCGATCCAAATATGAAACAAAGACCAAGCATGACAGATAGAATTTGAAGCCTGTGGATGGCTACCAGTCAGTCACAAGGTATGTCAGAAAGCAAATGGACAGAAGAAAAGATATGTTTAAATGTTTATATGTCTGCAAAAGATGAGAGTTTTGAACTGCAAACTTGAATTGAAAATGGTTGTGCATATCATTTCAGCGTTTTATTTTGATATATTTTGTTAAGTTTTGCTTTTAACAAATAAATTAAAACACACATTTCTTGTTTGCTAGTATTAATGTTACATCCAACATAGAACAGACCGTTTGGATGATTGGCAGCATGAACTATCCTAGTCTTTAAATGGAAACTCAAAATGGATAACTCTGTGCATAAATATTACTAACTGGAGCTGAAAATTCAATTTATATACACACATGCAAAAGTAACGCAAGCCAAGTGTAAAGAATATATGTATGTAATTTTCAATATTAAATACAAGAAACACAGAGTCAGATAGACAAAACGTTGAGTGAAGGCATTTCATTGGCTACCAAGTCTGAACGGTAAAGGGGTTGACGGGAACTATCTTTCTAGTGTTGAACGGAAATGTCCAGAGGTGGTGACCATGGACAACCGCTCCGAGGAAGGTCATCTATGGTCAGTGTAGCATCGTATCGATGCGGAACGGTTTATTGTGGTTATGTTTACGTTGTTTGGACGGGCAACATTTTGGACAGACAGTCCAGCTGCCTGACTTCCAATGTACTGGTTTCTTTCAATTTGAGTTGAACCATAGGCGCTTGTCTCTGATATATATATTTGGAAGTATGACCTAAATATATAAGATATCTATATCTTGTATATTTAGGTCATACTTCCAAATACGTATCAGTGTGAGCGCCTATGAGTTGAATGTGGCATTGTTGAACAATGAGTGATAGACCCAACTTGATCATAGGCGCTTGAGTCATGAAACTGTCACTATTACTTGCAAATACCTTTCAACTAAAGGCATCTTTCCCTACTAAAAATTAAAAGAATGAGTGAAAGAAGTTTTTTATTGACACAGTTTAGTCTATCTTCGCGGTGAATCGAGAATGGAAGCCAGTGAGCTATAACATAGCGACTTGAAACTTTACTACAAATCTACTGTCCTAACACTGACACTAATAACAATTGTTTGACTTAAACTGAGGTAAGTGAAAAAATAGTTAACTTATATTCTACATGTAGGTTTTTAGTTGTCACAACACTCGACGAATTTAATCAGTTGTTGAAAATATACCGTGCTGTATCTTAAATACTAAGACATTTTGGCAACACTGGTTACATAACGCCCCGCGACATCAGGTGCTTTTGAAGGAGTTTCCTCCCCCTCTGTATATAGTCTCCCTGCTTCTATTGATGTGTTTTTACTCAGGCCTTCCAAAACGCAACAAAAATGATTTATAACACCGTTAGGTTTCACAATGTGCCCAAAACTCATATCAGTTTAGAGTTCTGAGTTTGTTTCCTGTTTAGATAAAAACAAAAGGCGTTTCTTATGCGTGAGTATGTTGTAAGTCATTGTCTGATGACCATTTGTCGCAAATTGTATATGATGTGTTATCACCTAATCGCTGTAATTTAGAAATACACTTATAACTCAACAATAAGACAAACTCGTGTATATAACAGTGAGTGAGTGAGTTTAGTATATAGCAGTGAGTGAGTTTAGTTTCATGTCACACTTCACATTATTCCAGCTGTCTGAAATTACTACTATGTGGACCAGATAATCCAATGTTCAACAGCATACGCATTGATCTACACAACTGAAATACGGTAATATGTGTCAACCAAGTAAGTGACTATATTGCAAGATTGTTGAAAGGTTTCTATATTGTGCTCGGAAAAGAGCACTACCACCAATTTCAGTCAAACTTAATGCCACGGAAACGCAAATTATACCGAACAATAAAAGGATCGCAAGTCTGGCTTTTTGTCAAGTTTTTTGATAGAAGGCAAGCAAAATTATGTCTAATCAGTTATTCTGTAGAAAACACTGCCAATTTTACAGCTGAAAGTTGCTGCTGACATAGAGTTGCAGTAAGTTCAAACTGATCATAGTCCGTCAAATAGAGATACCCCTGAACGCGAGAAGTGACAGTCTCTTTGGTAGAATGCATGGCCCACCAAAGAATGTATAGGCGCCTCACTGAGTTCACTAAAGTCTGAAAGAATACAAATGTGGCAATCCTATGTCCAATTTCGTCCCGGAATGTTCAGTGCGAACCATATCCGGGGTAAAAGAAGGACAGGGAAGAACTTTAATGTTCTTGCCATGGAAACGCCAGAAATATTTTATTTACATATTCAAAACCACCGAAAGGCACCGGTTCATTGCCAGATCTATCAGTGTGAGAGGTTTGATCAAGAAATGTTGAACGGTTTTAAAGTTCTGCACCGGAAAAGACAAATGAGCACGGACGTACGCATGGTTGGAGGACATTTTTTCTCCGTGGCGGTCTCATTAGTCACATTTACACTCACGTACATGATACTAGTATCTATAGTATTTCCGAGATATCAGGACGTTTGGAAGCAGGGGATCCTACTCTACACAACAACATTACACTTCAACGAATATATACCCGCGTCAACTCGACCCAACTACACCTGCATGCTCAGGACGGATTCAGTCACGGATAATCTTTATAGTCTGTCTGATTCAGTCGGGCGCTTCATCCCCATGATAGATTTGCTAAAGCAACGGACAATGAAGAACAGGTGCACGTTTGTGACACACGTTCTTAGAATAATTTCCGGCTAAGTCATCCATCAGAAATCGTCTGAGAGAAGTGAGCATGCGAGCATATCGACCAAACGTTGGACCTGTCCTGACACGACTAAGTCACCACACCCACGTGTCCAGTGGCGCTAAAGGAGACTTTCTTAAACATATAAAAAATCTGAGATGACATCCAACACCGAAATGCTTTATATTGCGATACATAATGACAAAATGATGCATTGTACTATACTAGCTGTACGAAGTCGGGGTGATCTCAAAAACATTATTTTTATATCTTAATCCTCGCAAAGACACCAGTGCCTGTGATGGAACCTGGGGAACTGTCGATGCGTTTGATTCAGTGATCAATCGCGTTGTTTAATCATTTTGAAATATGTCAGTTGTAAATATGAATTTCATTACAATATGAATTTAGGCAGAAAGTTTCCTTAAGTTAGTCGATTAGATAGGCAACAAATCCAAGCCCGCCTGTTTCATGCGAAACCTGTTCGTAATCACCAGTTTATATTGTATTATTGAATTTTCCCGATCTCGCCCCGGTTGCCCTGATCCGGGAGACTGGCGTACGTGATTAACCAGTTTTGACATGTTGGGATATATATAGGAGACATGTATAATAATGCTTTAAAGGCATTGTGTGGTTTAGGCGTTTGCCCAGTGGGCAAGCACAGTTCATCAACCCAGAGGCATATGATAATCAACAGTCATATGCACGTTGCCACCTACTGCATGTATATATTAATGTTGATTTTACTACGGAAGTGGGAACAGCGCATACCAGGTCCTAACAAACAGGCATAACATAACCCAACATCTGCTATCCAGACATGAAACGTGCACATTGAACCGGAGAGTTACACAGTTTGTCATCATATATGGATTAAGGAATGGGAGTTACTGTAAGTTACTTGTCTTTTCCGGACTCGAGTAGCATTTCAGTTACCTCCCTTGGCATAAAAAGCGCTAGATTAGTTGTGTGTGATTCAAGGGTGCTGTTTGTAATGTTTAAAAATAGAATATAACCAAACGAGATTGTGAAAACTTCGAATCCTTAGATGTGTATGTATTTTCTTTATAACATTAAACATTAATAATTCTGAATTATCTGACCTGAAATAAGCACAGATATGTTGTTGATGATGAATAGCTGAGTTCGAGTTAAATTTATGCATTATAGTATATGGCAGTATGTGACATGCTATTTTTACTTCTTCAACATTATAAATATTGTTGCATTTGTTAACATATTTTATTCTCAGCTGATTTACAAAGACTGAAAGCTTTAAAGATTTTCACACAATGTCGTTGTTACGTCATGTTACCTTTACATACAGTGCTTAATTTATAGTGACCTGTGAACATCCGAGTTAGAGTCGGTCTTCAGCAGTTCATGCGTATCGTATGAATGGGCGAGTTAGGTTCTAAATCGATTTTTGCAATATTCCAGCAACATCACGGCGGGGGACACCGAAAATGGACTTCCCACATTGTACCCATGTGGGGAATCGAACCCGGGACTTGGGCGTGACGAGCGAACGCGTTTAACTAGGCTACCACACCGCCCTTATAGTATGAGGCTATTAACGGGACTGGTGGCGAGGCTTGCCGACTTGACTGATGCATGACGCGCTTGATGTCAGCCACTGGCTTGTCTGGTCCAGATTCCATTATTTACATGTAGATTAAACTATTTCCCTCTCTGCGATTTTGAATTATGATCGCTGCATACGCCAGTAACTGGCTTGCCCACATTTATGAACCAAAACAGACGTTGTTTATTTGAACATTCCAAATAGTTATTTGATTTCCTACAGGTTCTGATGGAGTCACTGAAAGCGAGCTTGTTGTTTAGCTTCCCTACGCGGATACAGGCGATTCCAGGTAGCGTTAGGAAAGACATCCACGAAATATGGAATCGAGATATTGCTGTCTTAAGAGAGGATAGGATCGTTGTATCCGATTTTAGCAACGGTTTGAAGTTGTTCGACTCTCAGGGTGCGCCGTTGAGCAAGATCCCCTGTGTCCCACCACTGACTCCTGTAACCGCCGTGACTTCTTTGTCTCCAACGCTCATTGCTTCAACCATTAATTTCGATAGCGACCCGCATACTGTTATTGTTAACGTCGACCCTGACACTGGTGAAATGAAGGTTCTCAAAACTGTAAGCACTACGATCAATTTCCGTGGAATTGCGGGCATTGATGAACGAACGTGGGCAGCAAGTACTGCTTGGTGGAACGGCGGCGGTGGTATCTACGTGCTGACGGACGAGGGTGAGGTTGAGCGATCATACAATTATCCAGCAGAATCCAAATGCATGCTGGAGTGTTCATCACACATGGCTGTATCACCCACTGGAGAGTTTATAGCTTCAGACGGCAACGCGGGAACAGTTTTAATACTCGATCCAAAAGCAGAAGGCAATCCTGTAAAGTGTGTGTACGACTGAAAGAAAGATGACACGTTAGAGCTCCCTCTTGGTGTGACATGTGACACCCAGGGCAGGATCTACGTAGCGGACCAGGCTCTGCACCATGTCCTCGTGTTGTCGTCAGAAGGCACATATATTCAGGCGATAGTGGATTCTAACCATCTACGAGAACCCACTGGTGTGTGTGTGTTTAAAGACAAGCTATACGTTGTAGAGAAGGTGGGATCAGTAAAGGTATTCCAGCTTGATGATCAGTGACGTCTGCTTGAAAATTATCTGGTTTGTATTGTCAGTACTCCTCGGATTGTATTGCAAGTACTGCACGTTATTCACGCAGATGACGTGACAACCGTATATAATGCAGATTAAGGTGGTCCTTTCCACTTAACAGGACAGAAAGAAAACTGCGAGGAGTAGGGGTGTGACTGGCGAATGTGGCTTTTCGTATTGTTGAGAAGGAAGTATTTCTTTTCGAGGAAATTATTGTTTTCTTCTTTTGTTAATTTTTAAAAAAAATGGCGAACAGCGTAAAGGCCGAGCGTCATTGGTAGAGAATTGTTAAACAGTGCCACGAACTATGACTTCTTTTCGTATCTGTTTTTGTTTTCAAAATTGACGGCTTTTTCTGTAATCGTGAGTACCAAATGCACAATCATGCACGTGCAAGAGGGCTAATTGACGAGAATATATGAAACGTAAAAAAGCAGTGTGCATGTATAGATCTTTAGGAAAATTGTAAACTCGATTAATAAAACATTCTTTACATGGTTATGTTACCGGTCTGTAGCGATAACAACCGATATATTATCATACGTATAATGGCTAACGCTATCGGCTAATTATCTTAGTCAGTCTTAGTTCAAGTGAACTTGAACAGTGTAGATCTGTATGCTGAAGTCAGTGGTCTACATTCTGCGTGTCAGGAAATCTCTGGCGTACATACTGCACAGCAGAAAAAGCAAGTGTTTAAAATTGTATACCTATACCGAGAAAAAAAGTATATGAAAATGTTCTCTTTTTGTGTAATGCTACTTTACAGAATGCCATGGCAATAATAAAGACACTTAACTCTGCTTATTGTGTCCATTTCTTAAATATATAGCCAAATAGCGAATTCTTCGAGGAATAGCAAAATTGTATGTGTTTGTAGAAGAGACAAGAAATTGTTGATAATTATCAACATGTTCCGTGCCAGGTGTGCGTCCTATGTCACAAATGTCAAACATAAATCGTTTGTCATAGTGTCAGGTTGATTGGAATGTTTAAATTCGCTTTCGTAACCTAAATGTTTGAATGTTAGATAATAAGTTCTTAATTGCCATTAAAAATAGAAACATGTTTTTTGTGGTTAATTCCATTTAAAAGGCATCGTTTACTATCATCTCTTTGTATTGAAGTTTTACCATCAGCAGACACTTCGCTGACCAGTGATTCTGTTAACGCGTGGTATATGGTCATCTGGGGATTCGCTCATAACTAAGAAGTTTACTTGACGAAAACGAAGGCGTAGTTGAGTTCAGAGTTCTTAGCTGGTTACACAAGACATTGAAAACAAGTATACAAGACAACAGCGAGTTGGGTTGCTGGCTCAGACACAACTGCGGTGAGCGGAGTTGTTGCTCAACCCCAGGTCGCTTCCTACGAACGGCATTCTGTCGTTATACATGTGAGTATATATACATGTTTTGACTACAATGGACAGGCAAACGTTCAACAAATCACAGAAAGAGAAACAATAGCACTTCCTTGAATCAGTTGAATCAGATGATATCACACACCGCCAAGGGGGGTGACAAATTTAGGCTATAAGTGTCACATACAGTAATTAATGATAGTGACAGAGTGGTACATGGTGACTGACACGACAATGTACACTGAGGCAGTGATAAATAATTTCATTTACGTCTCACATGGCTCACCCCCACCCCACCACACACACCTTTTTTTGTCCTGAAATACTGTTAAATGACCATTGAAACTCGGTTAAAATGAAGTCAGCACCCCCTTTTCTCAATAGTATCACCTTTTTCAAAAACCTGTATCCACCCCTGCATACCCTGCACATTGTTTGGCACTGACATCGGGTACACAGATCTGAACAAGCTCCACTGATAGGCAAATGATTACATTGAGAGTGAACTCTTTGTGATTTTTGCGACGGAAGCTTTGCCAGGTGTGACAGAGTCTTTGCGATTAAGGCGTCAGCTAAGAAGGGTAAGGCACGATAAATGGTCTGTATGCCTATCAAATCAATATTACAGCATGGCTGAATTCACATTTACTTACATTTTTATAAGGCTTCCACCAATAACAAGTAAATAGATGTTGTTCAGAAAGCTACTGATAATCACGTGAAACCATTAATTGTCACGAAATTAATACTTATTGATAAATAATCGCTGTATTGAGACAAGAGACCACATAAAGAAGTGTAGAAATAAAAGAAAGTGTTCCGATTAGCGTTTATCGCCTTCCATCATAAAGCATCATGTGCTGTCTTATCAGACAAAAAAACTGTACATATCAATTTCCCTAACTACTGTCACAGAGACTTTGTGATTTCAAAATTGATGTAACGGAAAATTCATTCATTGTCAGGTAATTCCCAATCGCAAAATGGAGTTAACAGGGTGTGATTCATCCAGTCTGGTCAGTGAATTGTCATACAACTGCAATTTACTGCACTTTTCAAAATTTGAGGACGAATTTATAAATGGCACACATCAAATCTGGGATTCCATATCGCTCTAGCACTGCAAACTCATGAACGTCTCAATGCTGGCACCACTTAGAAATATTTTTAGTGGTATTTAATCTTAACAAATTACCTCCCCTGTATAACGTTTATTAGAGTTATCTGCGTTTCGCATGTGCAGAAGTTCGGTTTACAATGGCAAAGTCAATATCCGTTGCTCAGTCAAGGTTTGCAGTGTTGTCAATTGATGATTGTGGTGACGATGACAGAAAGTCAGCAAAGAAACAACAGGCGAAGCAAAATGAACAACCAAGTCAACCGAAGAAGAAGAAAAACAAATCGAAACAGAAACAAGAAAACTCTGAAGTAAGATTGGGAGTGTTATTGCTCTTTTCTGTATTGTTGTACCGTTGGCTTTAATATCATTTTAAACATACATTCTCACTTCTGGTAATTAGTTTCAAAATAATTTGGCGAACAATAATTTCACCAGTTCTCAAATTCGAGAATGTTATGTTTTGAAAATGAGACAGATGCGTTTCTCTCTTGTGTAATACCTTTGTCCATAACAACCTCTTCAGCATTTTGTACCTGTTTGATTGCAGAGTTGGGTCAAAACTTGATTATTTTTATAGGCCACAAGTGTTTAATGCCACTCAAATGTGCACGAAAGTATAGAATGGATGCAGAAAAAATATACATCGTGTCACACGGGGCGCACAATAATATTTATGATTAATCAATAATCAATAATCCTGTTATGAATGTAATTTTTAGGTCCCGTGCTAAAGTACATTACAGTAGGGTCAGTGTGGCCATTTTGTCGTGTGGCCATTTTGACCTGTTCCCACATAATACAACCTGACTGCTTTACAAGACCCATATTCATTCTGTAAGGATTCTTGATATTAGTTATAAGGGCTCCTATGTGTTTCCTGGGCAAGGTAACATAATGATATGCCTACCAATATGGCTTGAATCACAGAACAATGCAACTAAATCTGTTCTAATGATTGTGCAAACATGGACAGTTGTTGTTATAAAATATTAGTTACTCAGTTCATAGATAAAGCCCAGTACAGTCAAAGAGATAACTACTTGTCGGTTCTTTGCCTTCAAATGATAGTGACTGTGGAAATGGGAGAGTTAATTTGATCCTAATAGACTTCTCATACTATTTTAATTATCATTTTGGTAAAAAATATGTGATGCAGTTGAAGCAGTTGGCTTTTGGCACTCGTCAACCACGGCAACACAAGGACTCTTCCTCCGAGCAAAACAAGAAACAGAAATCAGGAGGTCAGCAGAACAAACCTGAACAATGGGAAGAATGGAGACTAAAAGACGAGGAGGTATGGTAATTGCCTAGAGAGAGGCTACTCTCCACTTTTGGCATGTTTTAGTGCCAGTTTCTTATTGAAGACAAATTTTTGAGATTGCTTAATTAGACTTGGCTTTTTGCTTCAGTTTCAATAAAGTTTAGAGTCATTTTGTGGGCTATTTGATCTGAGCTATCAAGACCAAACAGAAATTTCCTTACACTGAGGCTTCAGAATATTTGATAAAGTTGCAGACTGTAGTAATAAAGAGAGTGTCTGATGTAAGAGAATATAAACTGTTTACCAGCTGTCCAGGATAAGACATATAAACTTGCTAGGTCTGTATTTTGAAACAAGAGGACTTTACTTCTAAGATGATTTGAAACTTTTAACTCACAACAATATGATTCTTGTATGCCCACACTATATAATATGTCTGTACAGAAAGTGTTTAGTCTTCATGACCTAACTTGTTTTGGAGAGTTTTGGACATGTTTTAGGACTTTCATTGTCTGAGCTACAGGGAGTAGCTACTGAGGTAGTTCAGAGACATAGGTTCACCAGATTCGCTTCAACCTGAAATTAGAAGGCTTCATATTTGATGCAAAGTTTGACATTTTATTGTAGAATGTAATGTCAGGATACTCAAGATTTTAGGAATAGTAGAAGATTACCAATTACTATACAAATGTCTTTCTCCCATTTTGTGTGCCACAGCCACTCATAATCCAAGATAAACCCCTGTTCATATATTTTAGACAATTTTGTAAAGAAATGCAAGAGTGCTCTAATATATCCTGGACAGATTGGTTCTAAGCAAGCTAATGGCTATAGTATATCAAGACAATGTACCCCAGTTTTCACTTTAAAGCATGTTCTGAATTTCAGTTTGCCAAAGATGTCTATGAAAAGGACCTTGAACAAGCTTTACTACAGAGTAAAATGGACTTTGAACTTGAAAAGCAGGTAAGCCTATGGTACACTCTCTTGGTTTTATCTGACTAGCTCACACCACATTTCCCAAATAAAATGATTGTTAAAACTGTTTTCAAGAAACTGTCCAACTGGTCCCAGCTGGACTGATTTCTCTGGTCTGTCTAGTGACCATGTCTGACTGTGTAGACTGGGCATGTGGTCATCTTCTAAGTTCTAGTCAGTAGTACCAAGCTCCATGCATCATGTTCAAGGCATGTACTTCTACAATACTGCTTATACTCTGGCTGAACTCACTTCTGTCAGTTCAATATTATTCCAACAGTTGGTGATGTAGAAAGTTAACAGTGTGCTTGGGAAGACTTGTGATGTTATCTTGAGCAAATCTTTCACAAAACTGAAGTGACTAAATATGGTAAAGTCTGAAATGCATTTTAAATAGGGAGCAAATGTGTTTCTCAACAGGTCTGGTGTCAACATCAAGAGTAATGCATACTTGTTTTTCAGTGTCAGGTATTGCATTCTTGAATGATCCTTCCTTCTATTCAGCGGAAAGCAGAAAATGGTGGTACAGTCGGCAGCAATGGGTTCCTTAATGACAGCAAGGAAAGTAAGCGGAGCAAGAAGAAGAAGGATAAGCCACAGACCATGAGTCTGGAGGAGTTCAACCAACGGTCAAATACTCCACATGATGATGTGGACGGTAAGCATGTCACCTGAAACACTCTAGGCCTACATAACTTCTAGACTGGTGACACCAACTAATCTTAGGAGTGTTGTTTAACAGTGTTCTTCATCACCATTTCCAGTTATTGTACTCAAATAGATCAACTAGTTCGAAAGAAACAGGTCCTTGATGCATACAGGGGTATACATAGTATCTAGTACCCTAGACCAGTTCTCATTGCATCAGTTTAGCATCAAATTGCAGTGAAATGCAAAATGCAAGTAGAACTCAAGTGTAGTTCTTCATGCTTATTTTGGGCAGTACCATTTTGGTTTTGATACTACATGTGATAGGTGCTCCAGTGATGTGTGCTTCTGCATTTGGCGTTTGAATCAGCACTGATGGTCTTGTTCTGAATAATTTGTTCTCATGTGTGAGAGCTGATATCTCTGCAAGATTTCTTATCATGGACCATTAATTACTTCATACAGGACAGGTGGAAATATCTTCAGAAGGTCTGTTTTCAGATTTGATGTTGTTGTGAACATCATGTGTCCCAAGGGCAAGCATATGTGACATTTGATGACTTTCCCTATGACGGGTATTTTTCTATTTCCAATCTCCTTGAACATCAGACAATGCTGACAAAATATAAGTCTAGTGGAAATCGCAATGTTTTTCAGATTTAGATAACATCCCAGTACCCCGAGTTCCAGCAGTAGCAATGGGGGAAGGTGATGCCAAGTTCTTTGACAAAGTTGAAAACGATGTCCACAGAATTATACAGAAAGAGAAGATCCAGGAAGAGTACAAAAAAGTAAGTAGTTGGTCCCTCTCTTCCATCTGGAGCTTGATTGCTTGTCATGAAGATAAGATGACTAACTTTAGCAAGAAAGGCAAACTCAGTTTCATGGCTGTTGTGTTGAGGAAACTGATCTGGTACTTAAGGGTTTACAAACAATCACTACTAGAATATGTCTGTAGCAACCCATGATTTCCTGTTACAGCACTATGTCCGTGAAAGTGCCATGACAACCAAGTACCAGGAAGAGCTGTCAAACAAGGACAAAGAAATCCTTGAATTAAAGACACAAGTAGAAACATTACAGGTATGGTTTGTGGTGATGCAGGGAATACTGCTGTCTGTGCATGTTGTGGGAATCTATACCAGGGTGGTGGATCTTTGTGAGACTGTAGATTGTACCCACCAGGGAAGGCTTGATAGCTTGTCAGCATTGTCATTTGAAGCAGAGTGATGCCCATATGTCCCTATCACAAGGAGAGTATATATGAAGGATATTTGAGTTCATGCTGTGGAGAAGGTTCATGTATTGTGTGATGTCAATGCTGACAAGAGTTGTGCTTATAGAGTTGCTTGTAACCAGGTCAGCTGGCTTCGAGGATGCTTTTGTTATTCTAAAGGATAGTATGGGTGTGGTTAGAAATGGCAGAGCCATTTTGTGTGTGCAGATGTCTGATGTTCCTCGATTCTCATGGTTAAGGTTTGGGATGTTTTACCTAGGTATCAGTCACCACATTGACATTGAACCCCTGAGGTAGCTTCTTTCTTGGTTGTAGTTGATTTACTGGTGGCTTGTAGAATTTTCTGAATTGATTCAGCCAGCCAGGCAATCAGCATTAGACAACTCTGATCGACAATCAACAGAGATCCATATTCATGTTGAGGAATGAGTGCTAGTTCTGGTTTTTCTGACGCTTGCTTTAGCTTATTTGGGACATGTATGTTGAATGTGGATAAGTGTTTTTTAATGGATTTGTGTACATTATATGTTCAGTTTGGGATCCTTGTTCCTTCTAGTGTATTCATTGCTATGTATAAATGTGTCTACAGGAAAGACAACTCACTCAGATACTTTCATATTTGTGGTTAATGGCAGCCAATTATCAGTGGTGCACCAACTGTTAACATGGTGCTAAAAATCTCTCATGCTTTTTTCCCATGCACAGGAGGAGTTTAAGCAAGTAAAGAAAAGGAACAAGCAGCTGTGTGTGATATTAGCTCAAGGAGAAAGTGAGTTACAATCCCAGAACCAACAGAGCAGGGTATACTCACTGAAACATGTTCAGGCTGTAATATGTACAACATGTTTAGTCGGGATGGTCATAATTTATAGGGAGAAATGAAATATACTGGACAGTGTTATCACGCTGACTGACTATCTGTCAGTGAAGATGCATGTTTGCAAGATGGGAGTAATAGACTGACCCTTTCAAGTACATATCTCTTATTATGTCATCATTCTCCTGCCAGGCATTTATCATGTGTGTGTGATTTACAGTGAAAGACAAGGCCCAAGTTCTAATGCAGTTAGAAGACCTCACTCAAGTACGAGATGAACTAACAGACCAGGTGAGTTTGATTAAATGACTAGATAAGAGTAACAGGTACGTACGCCCTCAGGATGAAATTTACAAACTTATGCTATCTCACATCTTGTTATCTCTTTGACCCGTGAAGGTCCCGGGGTAGAATAGGCCTTCAGCAACCCATGCTTGCCATAAAAGGCGACTCAGCTTGTCGTAAGAGGCGACTAACGGGATCGGGTGGTCAGGCTCGCTGACTTGGTTGACACATGTCATCGGTTTCCCAATTGCGCAGATCGATGCTCATGTTGTTGATCACTGGATTGTCTGGTCCAGACTCGATTATTAACAGACCGCCACCATATAGCTGTAATATTGCTGAGTGCGGCATAAAACTGAACTCACTCACTCACTTGTTATCTCTCTTCAATTCGAGAATCTGAGTAGAATAAAAACTGCAAACAAAATCTAAGGCCTTTCTTGTCCATTTGCTCATGCACTCCATGCTGCTCCCTGTATCTCCTGAGAAGTATGCAGCATGCTCCAACACCTGCTGACATGACCACAACTCTCTGATCATTCTTTTTCTTGTCACATTTGTAAAGACACACTGTGAATAGTAGGGATTTTTTCTTCACTTGCCTTTGCTAGTTTGGGAAACAGATTCCTCATCTGGATTTCATGTACATCCATCCCGCACACATCTTGCATAGACTGCATTGGACTTTGTTCATGGGTAGACAGATGTGACCTGTAATATCTTAGAATGGTTTTTGCACTCTAACGTGGGGTTGGCACATGTTGCTGAGCTGAGACAGCAATCTCTTACCTTTCCAAGTATTTACGCCGCTTGCTTTGTGTTGTTTTGGAGCATTCAGCAAATCAGAAGAAATCATCTTTGGACTCATCTTAACTACTAGGTGGATTCACTGAATCACATCAGTTTTGTAAATCATCCCTTTTTGTCTTATACTACTTCACTCCCAAGATCAGTGTCTTTTAGTAACATTCAACGAACCATTCCAGTGCTGTAGTCAGTCTCACTGTTGGTGGTCCATCTTCATTTTTGTCAGGTTCCTTTAACCTTACACCATCCCTGGTTACCTCAGACCACCATGCAGATGGTGCTTCGTTACACTATCTGGAGTTGGTTTCTGCAAATCCCCTGTCCCATGTCTCTTGCTACTTCCATCTCAGGTGGCTATATTTGTCTGATCATTCACATTCTTTAGATTGAACCTAGTCGCAAGACACTTCTTCTTTTGCAGCATTTTATATGATGGTTCATGTCCATTTCGGCAGTCTGGAATCAGATGCTCCAACCCGTTCAGCAAACAACTCCTCAGCATCCGCTGGTTTGTTGAATCTTTAGGCTTCATCAGTCGCTACTGTACCTATGCAGACTGCAGTTTTATACCTTCCTTGTTAGTCATCAGAGTTACCCTACCAATTTACCCAGTTGGCATGTTACTTAGATACAGTGTTTAAAGCATCTGAAGAGAGTGGGAGATGTCATCTTTACCACATAAATCAGTGTTGCGAACACCTATGGATTTGATACTGGGTGATCTCTCCATCATAGATGGTGACATGGCTGCTCCAGTGTAGGTCCTTTTGAACCTCAGTAAATTATCTGTCAGTTATTTTTCAATTGGAATGTTTCTCCTTTTTTTCTTTATTAACATTCAGAAATCATCCACGATCCATCATGTTATGATAACTTACAGTTTCACTTCCTGGTTTTCTTGTGGGAATGTCAACACTAGTCTAACAAATGAAAACTCATCTGTGTGCCAAAGGCATTGCTTGATTTTGTAGATAAAGTGTGAAACTGTTTACAATTTAGTCCATTGTTGTTGTTGGTTTGACTTTAACCAAATGGGCCTGCAAGATTTTTGACAAGGTTGTTACCTGAGCTGTTGGTACACCCTTGTCACAAATCTTGCAGTATCAAATGAAAATATTGATGAGTTGTTAAATAACTTTTATATTTTGTTTGCAAAAATTATAGCAAAATTCTGCAGTGTTGGTGTTTTTTTCCCTATTTACTTTGGCGTTGAGTCATTTATGATCATTTGTTTTTGAGTTATAGTGCAATCCATTTGGGAGATTTTGTAATTAATGAATAAAAGTATGAAATTTATGTCTTTCTTTGGTTCCCTTTTTATGGGCAAAGCTTCTACATCACCTGGTTATACTCTAGGAGTACAGCCACAAGGCATGGCTTCAAAAAAGACATTGAGGCACAGTCTTGTACTTGTAATGCAGTGGTGATCACCATTCACGCTTACTGACGTCGACTCATCAGAGCATTTATGTCAGTCAAGTGGTCCCTCCGGAATTCAGTGGTTTTCATTGCCTTCTGCTCCTAAATTGCTGGACACATCTATGACTAAGCTAAGGCAAAGAAGCAAGGGTCATTGTTAACCAAACGTGACCGTGTTCTTTAATCTGATAGGTTGAAAAACATGATCGAATGGTATTCAATTCTTGGAAATTGCAAGACCATTTACTGCGTATTGACAAGTACAAATATCGCACACACCATTGTATTGATGAGTTGTCATTGGTGGTAACATCATACAAATCATATTGTGATGTAAAGTCCGAATAACGTCACAAATGAGCAGTTTCAGATGCTTCCATGGGAACAAGCTGAAACGGCAAGCTGTACTTGATGTCAGTGAGTGCAGACAGTAAAACTCACGTGGGCCTTTTGGCTTACTTGTGTGTTTACAGTGTTGATAAACATTGCGTGTTGGCCTATTTCCAGGGGTTACTGACACTGCTGGCTCCAGATGAATTCCTGTGCTTCAAATACTCAATAATGCCAGAAAATTGGCCCAAACAAAATGTTTATATCTTCATTCAATGTCGTTAAGAATTGAACATTAAAATAGTGAGTCGTCGGAGTCGTTTTCCCTTTCATCTCAGTGCAGTGGTGTCTGTGAGGATGGTCTCAAAGCAGGGTTGGCCTGAGTAAGGTCGAAAGGCTTTTAGTCACTGGGGCTTTCTGTAGATCATACTTGTTGAAGTTGGGTCCTTTCATCTCATACGAAGGTTGCAGACAAACATTACTTCATATTGAAGTATTGCAATCTAACTCCAAAACCAATAAACAGTGAGGTGTTCAAAAAGTATGTGTGCAAGTGCTGACAAACTTATTGATTCATTAACCCGTGTTGTGATGTCTCCATATTTCTTGCACACCTTGCTCTCCCTTTCTCTGTACTTTTCCCTTGTAACAAATGGTGAACTGTGTCAATAATTTAATGACAGTTTGTTTAAGAGGTATTTTATTTTCAGGATGTATATTCAACAAAAACCTCCCTGAGTTGGTCTCCTATTTTGATTATGATCAGTGTCTCATTGAGTATTTCATGTTTATAAGTTTTCATGGTAGACTGCAATTAATCAGATTGCTTGTAGTCAGTTGGACTGCAGTAGGCTAAGGGGTTGCATGGAGAGCCCATCACAAACAGGAGAAACAGATTCATAACAGGCCTCCCTTGTGTATTGCTTGTCTATTGGCTTCAGGCTACACAACATCAGCTATTTAAACTGGGGTTACTGGGGTAATCTGTACTAAATTGGAAATTCTTACTTTGAATTGTATATTTATATCCCTATACTATGTCATGCAATGGATGCCTGTCCATTGCTCCAAGAACAACTTCAAGGATGATCAGAGAGCAGGTGGCGGAGCGTGCTGCATGCTTTTCAGGAGATACAGGGTAGCAGCCTGGAGTGCATGAACGAATGGACAAGAGAGGTCTAGGATTTTGTTCGCAGTTTGTTTCCTCTAAGCTGATCGAATTGAAGAGCGAGAGAGAGAGAGTAGAAGACAGCAGATAGAATAAGTATATAAATACACAATTCAAGCTAAAATTTACAATTTTGCGACAAGTTCAGGCATTCAGCTGGTAGGTTGTAGTGGTGGTCAACAGGTCCTCTCGACCACACTTGTGTTTACCTATCCAGTGATTGTTTGTATGCTTTTTCATATTTATTTGTATCAGAGATTTCATGCTGTAATTGTATCTTTTTCTCTTCTGTAATTGTATCTTTCTGTTGAAGGTCTCACAACTGACTGCTGAACTGGAGAAAGAAAAATCAAAAGTCCATGGCTTAAAATCTGAACTAGACAAACTGAAGGTATGAATTGTGAAGTAAATAATAGAGCTGTCCTTGATTGCATGAAGGGTAACAATATTTTCTGTGACTTATGTTGTCTGTTTTTAAGCCTTAATCACAGATTTAAGTAGTGTGACCTACATAATTTGCTTAGCATGAAGATGAAAACTATTATTTAACTACAGTTGAACCCTGTTTACTCAGACCCCACATATCCGGAAACCCCTGCCTTCCACATGATGTTTATGTGAAACGAAACTGACATTCAGTAATTGTACTCACTTAACCGAACCCTGCGCTTCCGGACCAGGACGGTGAATTTTCAAACCATTCCCGTTATTCAGACAGAAAGATCTGTGCACAAGTGCATGTGTATGTGTCACGTCAGTACCATTTACAGCATGACTCTGTGATTTCATTCTTAATCTGTCGGAAGGCATTTGATGTGAAGTGATTAATTAGCCATCAAAACACCAGAGAAGCGTGTCACTCAGGTTGTTCAATAGGATTTGGCGGGTGTGAGAACATCTCATCAGTAACGAAAACACATGTTAAGCAGGATTATGGTTAACTACACTGTAACTGGACTGAATATAGCACTAATAAATTGACCCCTACTATCTGTCTCGATGTAAGTTGAAAATAGCCATCCACATAATCTAAGTCATGTGACACTGTCTGGAAGTTTACTTTCTGCAGACAACATAAGTTCGACGCGATGTGAAGTTTTCAGGGCAAGAAATGCATCTATAAAATTAGGAAAAAGATCCAGCTTGTTTGATTCAGTCAATTGGATTACTCGCTATCCGGATGATTTTCGAGTTTATACCTGTAGAACTCATATGGAATTTTTGGTTAGAACTGACCCAACAAAGCCTGTGCTGGTAGCAAGAGGCAGTGGATCAACTGTCAGACTATTCAATGTATTTTTACCCTGATGGTGTACGCTGTTGCTCTTGATATCAATCACTGAATTGTTTGGTCTAGCTTTTATGTTTCAGGCTGTGGATGTATAACTGGAATATTTCAAAGTGCAGCTGTAATTAAAGTAACTGCCTACCAGGATAAATCAGTTTTCAGAGTAATGTAATGAATTGTGTATCTCACAAGACTGTCCATGTGTCTGACTGATGCAGGTTCTCAGATTAAGACCATAATCATGGCAGCACGTAAACACATTATATCTAATTATTATTCAGTTGCCGGCATTATTTCACCTGATGAAACGTTCATTTTGTCCTCAGGGAGGGAAGCATTACTCAGGAAAGTGAGAACCACTTTGCTGCTCCTCTATTCCGTCTGCTTCTACTTAGATGACTTCAGACCCAACACAATGGAACCATCACCTGCAACAGTCACATGTTCTGCACGGCACCTACATATGGCCTTGGAAAACATAGTCATGTATACTACAGCATTTTCTTAACAGACATATTTTGAATTTCTTCACTCATACATCTAACCAAATTTCATGAATGTTCTATATATTCTGTACCATATACAGTTATCATTTATCTCAGGACCTATTTTCTGTTAAATTTCACACAAATTGTTTAGAAATTTCAGATCCTGTGTCAGGTTTAAGTGTTCCTGTATATATTGATCCATTATCAAGTTCCAGCTTATTGACTTATCGCTTGTCATATCTACATAACCCAACACTGACACACTGTGAGGTGTATTGCTGACAAGTGGAAACAGAAAATGTACTCATGGAAATAAATAAGGGAACAAATGAAAGTGTTCCTTTATTATTTTCCAGTTTCACACACAGTGCAATACAAGGCTTGTGAAGAAATCTGGAGAAGAATAAAGGAGCACTTGAAGTTTCAAGTGAACCCTCCTTCGTACCCATCAATATATCTCAATATCCATATATAACTGATGGAGATACACAGTGACTTCAAAACCTTGTTTCTTTTTGTCACATATATTTTCTTGTTGAAAAGTTTTCAGGGATGAAACATGATTGACAACCCCTTTTAGTTAATAGGTTGGTTGGATGGCATATAGAAGACATTACATGGCTTTATTTGTTGGTTTTAGTCTTTTAATGGAAAACAAAATATATGAAATTACACAAGAGTTGCTGTTATGATTATTACACTGTGTTAACTTATAATGAATCTGATCTGTTTAAAATGCAAATGGTCTGCATTTTCAGTGTGATAATCAGGCAGCCATTGCACATAGCCATCTTAATATGATGCTTATCATAGACACAACAATAACTGCCTTGCAACAAGGCCCTGATCTTTTGTCCTGTATGACACCTCCCTGCATGGAGATTTGGGGACATCTCCACAGAAGGTCTGGTCTGGTGAACTCCCTATTGACTGATTAGCATTGAGGCTTGCATGTCCATAGTATACATCCTTCATTCAGAGTGGGCGTAATGGTTCACGTTACATGACCTTCTGTGGAAGTGTGATCACCTCTCAATGTTAGGGTAAACAATCAGATTTTATTTGTAATTTGTTTCACAAACATTGAAAAGTATATAGAAATTCAGATTCTCAGGAGATTCACAAGGTTTGGATCCATTATCTTCAAAATATGGTTAGTCTGTGTTCACACTTTTAATGTTAAAGTAGTCAAAATAGAATGACAAACGTACCAATTTAATTTCTTTTCTCCTGTAATAGAACAAAGATACAAATACCTGCTTTAAAAACATCTTGTTGGTTAAAATAGAATTAGTTTCTTTCCTTTTTGCAAGATTGTGGTAAGACACTGGGAACCTTGGAGTGATCTTGTCCCAACTTGATATTACCATCATTTGACACACAACTTTATGTTTATCGTATCACTCAAACAGACTCAGATTCAGGGAAGGCCTTTTGTAGTGAGATGGCTGCGAGATGATATGTGCATGTTTCTGCCTTCATGTTCACTGACTAATTGCATGTAATGGTTGTGGCAGACATTTGCAGGTCCACGATGGTGGCATTCACCAAGTACGATAAGTATGTACATAACAGCAACTACTACATACTTGCTTTTACTCTGTTCTGGAGAAGATTCAGATTTCTTTGTTATAATTCATTATTATTAGTTTATTTCAAGATGGAAATAAACAATTACAAACTTACTTATGTTTCCTTGTCATTACGCAGTGCCATCCACCACAATCTTTTATCTCTAAAAAGGCTGTGGACAGCTGATAAAGATGACATTTTGCATCTCTCTACCGTTGAGTGGTATATCTGGTTCACTGAACTGACCAGCACTGGAGTGATGACCAGCTGGCAGAAACAGACAAACATGTACCTTGAGAAAAAATATTGAAACCTGCAGCACAGCATCCTTCCTACCCAAACAGGAGGAAAAGGATTGGATGGTCACTGATGGAATATCTTCTTACCTGAATGGTCTCCTTACACTGTTAACTGCTGTGTACCAGATCTTGTGTCATTACTCGTCTGTCACAACTGAAGTACATAAGTGCCCATGCATTCAGCTATTATCAGGTCTCTTGTCCACAGTCAACGACTGGATAGTCACAGTTCATAAATACCCATAGCACAGATATGCCTGACAGGAGAGACATGTCATATTTAACCATCATGAAAGTTGGATTCACAAAATGCCACTGTGTTTCTTGAAGGAGACTAATGTGAGATTAAATAAACTAATCTTCACCATGCAGTTGTATATTTTTTGTATTGATTTCCCAAAGTACGCCATTATGGACCTTTTGTGGCAACACACTGGAAAGCTGGTATTTAGTTAATATGTTTTCACCTGGTCTGGCTTATATGTAATATTTTCAAATATTAAAACTATGCCCTTCACTGAATGACTTGACTGGGCATGTTAGTTGTTCATAGAAGGGAAAGAGTCTGCTGTTCTGAGAGCAGATATTTCAATGCGTTCAATAGTTGACTGCTTTGTAAAAGCTTACCTTATTTCATTGCAATCCAAATTGTGTCATTCCATAAGTTTTGGCCATGGGAGTGATATTCAGTACAGCCAGTTACAGAGGATGGCAATCATACACAAGGCTGTTGCCTGGATTAATTTACATGCTGGTCCATGTGTCATTTTAGTGAGTATGAGGATATTTCAGCAATATCCTGGCAGGGACACCACAAATTGGCTTGTACCCATGTGGGGTATTGAAACTGGGAGTTCCACTGTCCCATGTGATACGGAATAATGTTATTTCTTGTGGGCATTCCTGGCAGTCAGGTTGTAGGACACAAACAAACAATAGCCTTGTTGAAAAACTAATAGGGGGACTGCCATGCAAGACATTAGATATTCGTAACAAGTGATATAGCATAACATATATATACTGATATTATAAAGAGATTGTAATCAGATACCCCTACTGGCTAGCGACCAGTTATCGCCGCGTACCAGTTATCGCCAACACACAGACAGACAGCTTTACTTGTACTTCTGTAGTATTTCACTATTGACACATCCAAAAAACGATTGGTTACAATGGTTAAAATTACTGTGAGTACTTAACGTTGTATACATTACAAATGTGAATCCCTTGGAAGACGCAACACGTCGTGGCCATGTCACGTGGCCATTAGTGTGTTGACTTGAAATTTCATAAACGATAAGAATTGAATGAAAACCATCCAGGCTGTGTTGTGAATCTATGACATGACAATTCAGTTCATAAAAGTGCAGATTTTAATTCGTCTGAACTTGCCCATAATGCCAACATTCAATCACTTAACTTTGAATTGATCCAAATTTCCATCTTCGTTTCACAGACTCGACTGATACGATGCAGACGATACAGACAAAATATACTGAGATGCTATGAAAATGCAACGCCGACTTTGATTGAATGTGTTGGCGAGAGATTACGCCATAGAAATGATATTTTCAGCATAGCTGTAGGACGGCCAATTACAAATGCAAGCAGAGACCATATAATAGATGGTCTCTGATGCAAGTAAAGCAAAACAACTCACAGAGACTGTAAGAAATGGAATTAAACTGATACAGCAGCGCAAGGGGTGAACACCGAAAAGTCAATAATGGGTGTGTCCTCCCTCAGCAGCAGCACAAGCCGTACAACGCCGTTGGATAGAGATGATAAGCATTTGAATTGTCGCTAGTGGGATCCTTTGCCACTCTCACTGCAATGCTGCCTCCAGTTGACGGAGGATCCATTTGGGGACCCTGTTGGAGACGGCGGCCAATAATGTTCCACATATGCTCGATTGGTGAAAGATCAGGGGAGAGAGCTGGCCATTCGAGCACTGGCACATTGTTATGATGTAAGAAGTCCATAGAGACGCGCGTTGTATGTGCTTGAGCATTATCTTGTTGAAACGTGTGCAGATCCTGATGACGTCTGAACATCGGCACAACTTGAGGACCCAACACGTTGTCCCCGTGGTACACGGCATCCATTCTGCCTCTACACACGTGTAGTACTGTCCCGTGTCGGTAGCTAATGACTTCCCAAACCATTACACTGTCATGGCCCCAACGATCAGTTTGCACAATGCAGTCATTGTAGCGTTATCCCCACCCCACCACCCACCACCCCTACCTCCCGGTGACGCCACACTCTCAACCTTCCGCCAGCGTTTCTTAGATGAAACCTGGATTCGTCTGAGAACAGGACCCTATGTCATTGTTTTATTCGCCACTGTCAGTGATGCCTTGAACAACGTAAACGGTGATCTCTGTGGCGTTGAGTCAGTATTGGTCCAACATTCACATTGAGAGCGAGTTTTGTTCTTTCAAATTTCTTTTTTCTAAAACAAATTCCATTTATGAAATTCCTTCAATGAGTCAAGGTTTGAAACACAATAGTTTTATTACCAAGTTTATGACAAATTAGGTGAATAAGATTTTAAAAATCAGAAATGGCGATAATTGGTCTTGTTAGTTGTTGGGAAAGCACAATATACACTACCGCTCTCCCTGCTGACCACATTTCGAAGAAACACGATTTACAACTGTAAACAAGCAGAAAACATCGGTGAATAGCTGATCTATCACCAAGACAAATTTTATTTCATTCTGATAAGAAATAATGAAGCAAATGGTTAAAAACAGCTTTAAAATGGCGATAACTGGTCGCTAACCTGTACAGTGGAACAGAATGAAAATGTTGCCAAAATGGCAAAATATAACTTTGACATTGTCCAAGTCCTTTTGAAATAAATTCAATAACATTAAAAATTACAAGAGCGTTAAGGTCGTCATCACAATTTGCATGCTATGAATGCTACAATGATTGCTTCACTGAAACCGATTATCAGTCACTTTCCTTGTGCATTTGTACTCTACACCTCATGGGCAGTTTTAGTAAACTAAGTCTCAGTATGTTTTGTTACACTCCACCACACTCAGTAGTGGGGTGTAACGAAAAGTACTGAGGATAAGTTTACTTAGACTGACCTTATGGGCACAATGGCTTTATAATAATGAATGCTAAGATTTGAAATAAAACAACAGATACAACATCAGCATGGAAATTACTGTTGTGCGAAGAGAAGAGGGGCACTGGTTTTGTCATACCTCTCAGCCAGCATCAGAGACGGATTTTATGTCCCCTTCCGTCAGGTCCAACGTTGGTGAAAGGGAGGTAATTCATGCTAACCGGTAGTTCCTTCTAAAAATAGACCCATACTAATGTGTCAAAATGCGACGTTGGAACTGTTGATTTAACACAACACGCACGCCCACAGAATGACTGACAAGACAGGAGAGCTACCCCTTGTTATACCTGTAAGTATAAACATGATTCATGATAATATCTAGACATTCATAGTGATGTCCTTGAGTAGACAAATAATGAAAACAACAACAGTAAGATAGATCTGAGGAGTACACTTGAAATGTGAATATGACGTCTTCTGAAGTCCTGTGTTTACTGATGAAATTATGGTTCTACTTTCACTTTACACACCACGTGTGATTGTGACATTTTATATTCCGTGTAGATCGTTCCACGTTTCAACAATAAACCAAGCAGTGATCAGTGTCTGAAGGGAAAATTAAATACATCAGTATCATGTCACATTAGGAAATCTAAGCTGTATTCTCTCAAAACAGCTATACAACAGTGAAAATGTCACTACTGAAAATAATTTAAAGAACCAAGAAACGACACTTGTTCATACAACTATATCTTGATTAAGCTCTACAGTTAACTCTCAGTGCTGAAGTTTGATAAGGAACGTTCAAAATTTATGGTCAGTGGGGTTGTTGATGATTTTTATGGAGTTGCATGTACAGTGTGAGTCATGCTTGTCATGCACAAAATCAATGAACCTCCCCTTCCAGAACATGTGTACAAAACTGATGACCCCCTCCAACCTCCCTAGAAGAAAATGGGTACCCCCCCAGCCATAAATTATGAACAGTAAGTGAGACTTGCCTGCATTTGTGAGGCTTCAAAAGGCTGACGAAGTGATCAAGAACAAACTATAAAGCCAAGCTTTGATCAGAACACTTTCTTCATGGTATTTAACTTTTCTCTCAGATCTCTATTCTGGAAGAGTACTTCCAGTGTTCGATATGCCTGAACAACATGACCGACACCATGACAACGGTGTGTGGACATCGGTATTGTGGGAAGTGTATACAAGAGTGGGTGGACCGCAACCGTAACTGCCCATGCTGCAACAGCACCGTCAACTCCGTCCAGCTCATCAAGGACCATCAGTTCGACAGTCTCATAGGTGAGAACACATAGTACCTCAGAACCAGTTTCACTAGGAATTCAGAAGACAAGAGCCAAGTAAAGTATGTGAATTATTCATACAGAGTGTCATTTAGAAAGTTTAAACTTAACTCTTGTCATATTTGTGACTACACTTTCTTCGTAAAGCACAGATTCTAGTCCCATTCAAACCCACTCTCTTAGTGTGTGAATCTGTACTTCACAGAGAAAGTGTAGTCCCAAATATAATTTACGCCATGGTTGCATGTGGTTCAGTGGACAACAAACATGTCAGAGATCAGGTAAAATCGGGTAAGTTGAGCACCATCTTGGAGATTATTTTGATGGGTGACCACTTTAATCATCATTGTTCCTGCATGCTTCTAGGGCTTTCAGTCCTCCCCCAAGATAAGCATATGTAGCACCTGTGATGTCTCTGAATCAAGCGACTGTATTCTGAATATGCCCCTTCTCAGTGATTCTGCAGCAGTAAAACTGGGTACCCAGTAGGATGAGATGGTATTGTGACTTAACTGTCTGACAGGGCAGCCTGAATTGTATACTCCTCAGGGAAATGAAAATGAAAACTAAATACATACTGCTTACAAATTTCAACAAAAGGGTGAAAACTTAAATACTTTTTACTGACTGCGCAACATGAATTCTGATACAATCAGAACAGAAATTGGCACAAGAAGATCTGGGTTAGAACTGATCTTCAGTAACCCATGGATGTCATATGAGTTGACTAACAGGATCGGGTATGCAAACTGGCTGAGATGGTTGCCATGCATCATATCCCACTTATGTGGAATGTGACTCATGATGTTGATCACTGGTTTAGACTTGAACATTTACAGACCGCCGCCATATATTTCATGTTAGTGGTTTTCTTCTTTGTTGGATTATGACCTGCCTTTGCGTTCGTGTTTCAGGAGAAGTTCAATCTGAAAAATCAAAAGCGGAAGCTACTTATTTTGACAATCTCATCAACAGTGGTATGTTGGAAATATTTCATTCAAGTAATGAAGTTAAACAAAATGTGCATTAAGAACTGATACACATAAGGGAGAGAATTGATGGATGTCTCACACTGTGTTTCCCAGTAAAGATATATATATATTCATAACTTCTCTCCATAAAGAAACTGGGTTACCTGTTTACAAAGTGAGTGAGTGATGATGGTTTTAGGCTGTTTTTAGCAGTGTTCCAGCTATAATCACAATGAGGGACACTGGAAATGGGCTTCACTCATTGTACCCATTTGGGGAATCAAAGCTAGATTTTCGGTGTAACGAGCTAATGCTTTAACCAATAGGCTACCCTATCACCCCGATCTGGTTGCAGAATAGTGAACCCTTGTTCATGCTGTCAGTCATTACTTTGTTATATGAATGTGATTCTGTTCTAGGAAACCTCTTAACAAATGTTTCGTTTCCTGTTTTGATAGCTGCCAACTCAGCTAGTGACTTCACTGATCGCAAGCTGTCACCTATAGAAGAAGTGTTGAAGAGTAAGTTGTGTTGTATACCGTACGTCAGGGTAATGAGCAGAAAAAACAATTTGTTACACCTTAAGAAAGCAAAGTTCTTGTGTGTGTGTGCACATGCATACACACACACTCGAACACACTGCAGGAGAAGCACAGTGTGATGCACTATAGCTGTATAGCTGCATTCATTTGTTGAGAATCTTTCACTGAAATATATTTCATGATGTTACGTCATGTATGCAAATGGCGTTTAAGGAAAAAGGTGTTGCTGTCAACATTTTGTAACCCCTAACTACGGGGATTGTTTCCTTGCAGAGCACTTGCGACAGGGTCTGACAGCACATGAGAAGTACTTCCAGGTAAGAAACGTCAGCTTCATCTATGTCAGGTGTGAGGGCTTGTATCAGGTGTTCGGTAGGTCCTTGTGTACAGGTATGTAGTGCTCAAGGGTGTATTTGTATAGGTATAGAAAAGTCAGTTTTATCTGTGTCAGGTGTGAGGGCTTGTATCAGGTGTTCAGTAGGTCCTTGTGTACAGGTATGTAGTGCTCTAGGTTGTATTTGTATAGGTATAGAAAAGTCAGTTTCACCTATGTCAGGTACTCTTACCTTACAATCAACATAATAAGTTTGACATTTGCTTATGTGTAACAGAGAAGTTTGTCAGCTGACGTAGGACCCTTATGTTTTGTGTTTGACAACCCCAAACACATCACCTGTAACCTTAACATTCTTATCAGTGGAAGCAAGGGCCATGTATTTAAGTACAGGCAAAGTGTAGTGCGAAGCGAGCAAAGGTTGGCAACATACTTTCCTCGCTTTTGTTTGAACAATATTTTTCATGTCAAAATATATATGGCCACCATCAAAGGTATACACCCATTTCTTCACTAGGTTGTGCTGTCACATCTCCAACCCTATGTTAAATGATTGCTTACGTGAAATATGTTTTATTCAACATTTGAACCAACTCATAGTATATCAGACCGTTCTTCTCCTCCATTCCCCCTTCCAGCTTCCAGTTCAACGGAATGAAGGAACAGGAGGGTATCATTCCATATGGAATACTTACAGTTACCTCCCCTGCTACATTCGGCCATTACACCAGAAGTGTTTTTATGTAGAATAAATGTTAAGAAAATTCTAGCAGTAGAGACGACAGATAAAACACATAAACTCCACAGGGTCATGATAAAATTAGGCAGTATGGTATTTCTTCTTAATTTCTGTTTATTCTTGTTCTGTCACTCTGTTCAGCCAGAAGCTGGCAAGGAGGCGAAGAACGATCTTAATACCACAAGTATTAAGGTTGAATAAAACATATTTCTCGTGAGTAATTATTAAACATGGGGTAGGATATCTGAGAGCACAACCAAGTGAGGAAATGGGAGTGTACCTTTGATGGTGGCAATATTTTATTTTGACATGAAAAGTATTTTTCGATCCGAAGCGAGGGAAGTACGTTGCCACACTTTGACCTGCACACTCTGACTGGCACACACTGACCGGCACACTTTGACCTGCACACTCTGACCTGCACACACTGACCTGCACACACTGACCGGCACACTTTGACCTGCACACACTGATCTGCACGCTCTGACCTGCACACACTGACTGGCACACTCTGACCTGTACACTCTGACCTGTACACTCTGACCAGCACACTCTGACCTGTACACTCTGACCTGCACACACTGACCTGTACACTCTGACCGGCATACTTTGACCGGCACACACTGACCAGCCGACTCTGACCTGCACACTTTGACCGGCACACTCTGACCTGCACACACTGACCTGCATACACTGACTGGCACACACTGATCTGCACGCTCTGACCTGCACGCTCTGACCTGCACACACTGACCAGCACACTCTGACCTGTACACTCTGACCTGCACACTCTGACCTGTACACTCTGACCTACACACACTGACCTGTACACTCTGACCTGTACACTGTGACCTGCACACACTGAGCTGTACACTCTGACCTGCACACACTGACCGGCACACTCTAACCTCCTGCCCTCATGTTACAGAGTCTGCGGCTGGAGTTTGCACAGCGCATGCAGACACTGGAGAGAGAGACAGAGAGGGCCCTTCAGACACTTATGTTGGAGGGACTCTCACCAACAGGTGGGCATACTTTAAGTGGTTGCCTGGAAAACCTCAAGGTTGATTCTGAGGCAGAATAGTTCCTCCATAGCACACTGTAGGAACAGAAGCAGATGTGAGATGTGAGGATGAATGTATTCTATTCCCTCTTGTTAAAATTATAGCATATGGATATTGTCACATTGCACATTTAGAAGCTGATGTAAAAAACAAGGGGATAGTTCTGTGGATATACAACTTCTTTGTTACAATACAGTGACATCCCAGATACCTAGACCCCAAATATCGATAAACCTTGGCTTGTGATCAATTCTCAAAAAAACTCTTATGCTATAAAAGTGACTGTCTATAACGGATATTCAGTTTCTGTTTCTTAAGGTAAATTTTACAAACAAATCCACTACATCAAAACAAAATTGATGTGCTTATTTTGATCTACCACTGACCATGTGAAATGAAGCACAAGTGTCCATGTGTTTCGACACGAGACAAGGGCCTCAAATCTGGTATAATGACCAATCAGCAGGGGATTGTCTCCCAACTGACAGACACTTAATTGACAGACAGACGATTGACAGACACGTAGCAGGAAGGTTAAGTAGGGTATCAGCTTCAGGTATAATGGAACAGTCCACTATCTAGTGAGTGGAGCAGGATGAGCTCGAAACAGATTCCTTACTGAGAAGTAACTTCTTCTCTTCTCAATACTGTCTTTACTATCAGTTACTATCGAAAATAAAAGCAGGTTTGTCACTCAGAGGCTTTATTGACATTTTGATTGAAACACATTTTATTCACTCAAGTAAAGGTTTGGGCACAGGTTTTCCAACTTACAAAAGTCCCCTCCCATGCAAGAAGTAATGAAAAACCTTCTCACATCCATAGCCACATTGACATAATGCAGCATATTTTTTATATTTATTCAGAATACATC
Source organism: Haliotis asinina (assembly GCF_037392515.1). Taxonomy (NCBI): domain Eukaryota; kingdom Metazoa; phylum Mollusca; class Gastropoda; order Lepetellida; family Haliotidae; genus Haliotis; species Haliotis asinina. Next base: position 81,497,215 of record NC_090282.1, read on the forward strand.
ACATTCAAGTTTACTTGTCATATATCTTAATCTTGTGTGGAAAACATTTTACTTCCTTAATCCATATGAATAATATTTAGGTTCACTATTTTCTTTCATGTAGATATAAGATTAAGATAATATTATTCCACACTTTAACTGCTGGTGGAGTGAACGATGATGTTGAGTCTAGTTTGTGGTTTGCTAAAATTATTGGAGTTTCTGAACTCATACCTTGTCCGGTTGCCTACTACAGGTGGGAGTAAATCATGTTGTTTGCTTAGCGCCCAATCATTTTAGATGTCTGTTTTACGAGAAGGATAAACCCAAATGGGTAAACCGTAATGGGTGGACACTCAGCAGGGTATTGGTGGTGATAAGTGTGCCTATCTGACACAGAGTGAGTTGTAATTGGCAAATCAAAACAACCATGCTGTCAAGAAAGTGATTTTAAGTAAAAATTGTATTCTGGCTACCATTTCAAAAACAAAGCCCAGGTGACAGAAATCCAGATATCTGGATATTCAGTTACCTGGATGATTTAAGCAAAAACGAATGTGTCTGGATATCAGAGGTTTCAGTGGAGATGCTACCAAGTATGGTACTTTAGATAAGGCGTTTATATAGGGTAGCATTCTGTTTATACCCTTAGTGTGCAGACTGTAATATGAAAGTACTTCTTACAACAGTACTGAGGACATTCACTCACTGAGATAAGTGTCCATTGCAGAGGTGCAGCTGCAGACCGCAGAGATGGAGTCACGTCTGACATCACAGAAAGAGGCACTCACAGATCAGCTGCAACTATGTATTGACCGAGTGGCAGATGCCTATGACAGGTCAGAATCCATGCCATATAGAGATCACAGTGTTTCTGTTCTGTTGATAAGTTTGTACCATTTCTTGTTTTATCTCTAAGCTGGGGCATTGCTGTATTCAAGATTGTGAAAAAGGGAGGTAACCCAGTACAAAGTGATCAAGAACATGTGCTGCCTGAGAGTGAGTCCTCATCCCAGCACCTCCTTCAGCATCAGTCAACATGAGATTGGGGATCTCTTGAGTCCACCGTATATTACTGTTGTGTTGTTTCATGACAGCTAATTGAGTGGACAAAAACTTCTCAAATGCATCATTGATCATGATGTCCAGTTTTTCTGTTTGGCTTATAACACTGTCCATTGTATGATAATCCTTGTTCTCAGAACTATAGAAGGTTTTTGACTAGGCCACAGTTGTTGTTATCCATGTATCAGAAAGTACAATATGTGCCTGTCTCAAGATGGAAACTTTATTATATGGCAACATGAAAGTTGAAGGTATAAGTGAGTATGGTTTGATACTATTTAGCACATCAAAGTAGGATACTGAGACATTCTTCTCACACTGTTCCATGTGAAGAGAAACTGCTTTAACAGAAAGAGACTCACACATGCACACACATGCACATTCCACACAATGTCAGACAGCTCATGTAGAGAGGAGATTTTGAAGTGTGTCTTGTCATGGATTTTTGTGACACAAGCTCTGTGCTTTCTTCAGATATCTAACTGACCACATTCCCACATTGACGATACTGCCAGTGAAGGTGTCTGTGTATATCGTAGATAAAAACCTGCACATTCCTGACATCACCATCAAGGCTTTTGATGAGTAAGTCAATTCTTCAACACCGGACTATTTACAGACACTTACATTGGTATGTCTCTTGGTGAGATTCATAAAAAAGCTCATGCAAACTTACAATCAAAACATGTTCGAAATTTGTAAATTCATCAGAAGCATTTTTTTATTTGTGTTCATTTACAGTTCTGAAGGCAAACTATTTAATCCAACTTCTGATGTTTTTAATCCTGTAATTATGCTAACAATGGTGTAAAATTGCTGCCACAGTTAATGTTGGGGCAATCATTACTCTAAACTGACATGTTTATAATTGGGATCTAAAGGACAGAGGATGTTCTTGTACTATTCTTATTTCTTTGTCATCTGTTTCAGCATCACACACGTACAGACTGTGATAGAGAATACCCTGAAAGACAGAGGGGACCCTCTCATCAGATGGGGATGTGAGGGTGGGGTATACCTTGTAGGGTGAGTGTATGCATCCCAGGGGTGACCTCGCATCAGAAGAGGGTGTGAGAGGATGGGGTAGACCTGGCGGTGTGTGTGTGAAGCCCAGGGATGACCTCTCATCAGAAGGGGGTGTGAGGATGGGGCAAGACCTGGCGGTGTGCATGTGTGAACCCCAGGGGTGACCTCTCATCAGAAGGGGGTGTGAGGATGGAGTAGACCTGTCGGTGTGTGTGTGAATCCCAGGGGTGACCTGTCAGTGTGTGTGTGTGAATCCCAGGGGTGACCTCTCATCAGAAGGGGGTATTAGGATGGGGTAGACCTATCGGTGTGTATGTGTGAATCCCAGGGGTGACCTCTCATCAGAAGGGGGTGTGAGGATGGGATAAGACCTGTCGGTGTGTGTGTGTGAATCCCAGTGGTGACCTGTCATCAGAAGGGGGTGTTAGGATGGGGTAAGACCTGTCGGTGTGTGTGTGTGTGAATCCCCGGGGTGACCTCCCATCAGAAGGGGGTGTTAGGATGGGGTAGACCTTGCCGTGTGTGAACCCCAGGGGTGACCTCTCATCAGAAGGGGATGTGAGGATGGGGTAGACTTGGCGGTGTGTGTGTGAATCCCAGGGGTGACCTCTCATCAGAAGGGGATGTGAGGATGGGGTAGACTTGGCGGTGTGTGTGTGAATCCCAGGGGTGACCTCTCATCAGAAGGGGTGTTAGGATGGGGTAAGACCTGTCGGTGTGTGTGTGTGAACCCCAGGGGTGACCTCTCATCAGAAAGGGATGTGAGGATGGGGTAGACCTGGCGGTGTGTGTATGAATCCCAGGGGTGACCTCTCATCAGAAGGGGGTGTGAGGGCGGGGTATACCTGTCAATGTGTGTGTATGAACCAGAAGCTCATCAGAAGGGGTTGTGAGGGTGGGGTATACCTGTTGGTGTGTGTGTGTGTGAATCCCAGGGGTGACCTCTCATTAGAAGGGGGTGTAAGGGCAGGTTATACCTCGTGGGGTGTGTATGAATCAGAAGATCGTCAGATGAGTAGGTACATTAATATTGGAGTCAACCCTGGTTTGAACACTCTTGTCATATTTTGTTTGAAAATTATTTGAAAGCATGCTATGTAGAATTTGTTAGGTTTCGGTTCTCAAGACTACAAAATAATCTTGTTGCCTTGAGTACATGAAAGACAATTGAAATGAATCATGTTACTAGAAGCACTTGTAAAATCTTCAACATCAGTCAAATGGACACACTACTAAGCAACATGAATGGATGCTAGAATCCCTTTGGCCAAAGTCTCTTGAACTGTATCTTTACACAATCTCAATCTGACAATTTATAAATGTCTGTACAAAGCATGATAAATCATGATGAAGAGTACATTTGTGTGACAACTAAACTGTCTGTTTCAGCCCCTTGTCAGGTGACAACAGGGGTGACCTTCAGAAGGTCCTTGATGACCCTGACTGTGTGGAGTCCTTCCCCGACATCCATCTTCTGACCTGGCACTCCCGTCCAGTGCTGCAGTATAACATGGTGAGCTGCAGTGTCTCCATTACAAGGCTTAGCTAAATTTCTTACCACAGAGGTTACTCAAGTCATATCTTCACCTGTTCTAATACAGCCCTTTGTTGGTGCACATGTTCTGGATTTGTGATTGGTTGCAATCAGATTAAGTTGTGTGCTCAGCGACATTGTTTCAAAAGTGACCATTCGCAAAGCCTCAGTAATTTGTGCATGCATTGGGAATACTAGACCCACTTCCCGTGTGTAGTGTGCAAACATATCTTCAAGACAGAACTCAGTCATGTAACGGCAGATCAATGGTGTTGTTGATACTCAATCAACTACCATGTCATCAAGTCTCTGCAATGCATTTTGATGTTTCCATTTTGAAGTAGAATTTGTAAACATTCTACTTCTTGAACACTGGACCTTGGCATTGTTTTACTGTGGGATAAAAAAAGGATCTAAAACACTGCACAGTTACTTCCCTTTAAGTAGGCACTTAACAATATATTTCATTTTTGAACTTATTCTGCCTGAAATTTCTGAAAACCACTCGCAAGACTGAGGGGAAAAAAGATTCCGACCATATTTCCTTCATGTTCTTGGTCCTATAACACACAAGCATATCCCAGTGAAAATGGTATCATGAGAGCAGAAATCTGAAGATTAGCTGTTTTACATTTTCCTTCCTCTCAATTTTTCAAGTGTTTGACTTAACCCACAGAAACCAGGCAGTGAGATTGTGGTGAAGGGATGCTTCAAATGTGAGAGTGACTTGCCCAAGATCTGCTTCGTCCAGAAGTACAAGGAACAGGGGCCCCACCCAGTCGACTACTTCTCCTGTAAAAAGTGTGGATTCAATTGTAAGTGTTGTGGTAACCACAAATCTATGATTGCTCTGACCGTGACTGAAAAGTGGAACTGTGTACAATATTCAAGCAATGTCACAGCCTGGCTCTCCAGGAATGGGTGTCACTGTACCCATTTGTGGAGTAGAACTCAGGTCTTCTGACACTTTACTCACATGGCTACCACTCCATCCTTAAAGATCACATATACTCAAGTGTTCACAAATCCATAAATCATTTATTGACATCATTACAAATGAAACTTCATCATTAACTCATTAAACCCGAGAGCCAATTCACGCCTGATATCCCTGGCAGGTTTCAGAGATTACAGACAACTGTCTCGTCATACGAGCAAGTCTTCATTGTTTAATTGTTTAATTGCGTTGTAAAGGTATATTTTGAAAGAAAGCAGGAGTGAATACATGTCATATATGTAATGTTTTACGTAATTTTATTGCACTTTCTCTTGTAGACTTTTGGTGGAGTGTGCATGTGTATTTTCTTAACACATGTTTGTATTCTTTGTATGTAAGACATACTTAAACAAATTGTCCCTCTCATATCATTGTGTGAGGTTAAATTGTTCCAAACATCTGTGTCAATGGCAGTAAAGAAGAATTTACGCACATGCCTAATAATCTTCTATGAAAGAAGCGTTTTCGCTGATACGTTGCTAGTTTATACTGAATATTTTAAGGTAAGTACTAAAAAGCTAGTGTGTGACGTATATGGAACAGATTCACAGTTTGTCACTTAGGTTCATCTAGATTTAACGCAGAAAATATACGTTATCACACGAACATACATATATACATATTGCATAATGCTATTCCTTGCACATACATAAGACAAAGGGTCTGTATCTCAACTGTTCAATATGGTCCCTGATTTGTTATCTATGACCAATCGTATCATGAGATACCTGTCACAGAGGAAATGACAGGTGATGGTGCATGGGCTAAATTTCTGAAGAGCACGTTCAGTTACTAGACAGCTTGGATACAGATTGACCATTGGTTACATCGTTGACCAATCAATATGCTAGATTTCGGCTTTATCAACTCTAGCTATCATGAAAAAGTTTGTATATCGTGAACATACATCATCGTAAGGATGCCTGAAATGTGCATGTAGGACTATCAAGCACTTTGACGAGCTTATTTTTCTTTGAAGAACTCAAAGCGCTACAATCCTATTATTTTTACCTCGGATAATCCAATCCAACCATTGAGTAGAGATAATATTTATTTGCATATACATTTTGTGCACACTACTTGTACATCAAACATAATGGCTTGCTGAACATTTAAATATAATCTGCACATTGTTATGAATAAATATCCTAATTCAAGTACATGTATTACAGTATTCAAAAAAGTTACACGATACTGATTTATTGTGATGTATACACTTGTAGTTGAATCTGCCCAAATATTTTTGAAGATGGGCATACTTATATTTGTTTTGAAAAGCAAACGAGGTTCAGAAGATTGACAATGGGCGTGACTCCACAAAACAGGTTGTCCAATGATGTAACAGCGCATTAGTTTCTTTTACACTCGTCACGGAGCAAAACTTTACTTGGACATGCATTTGGCCAGAGGCTGTTATTTTGAGGTTGAAAGAGGTGTTCATATATCTCATTTAGTGTTGTCTGATTGAATGATTATACGCATCAATTCTGTAACGGATATATTCTCCTCCTTTTATTGACGATGGATCTGATACACATGATCATTACACTGAATAAGATAATTACAGAGATCAAATACAAACGTTTCTTACACAATGCTTTTGTAAACTGCATTGAAAAATCACACTTCAGACAGACAGACAGACAGACAGACAGACAGACATTTATTCAGTAATAGGCCAGTGGCATAAAATACAAACATAGGTATAATTAGAATTTACATGCGTTTATCTAAATACATCAGAATCTCTTATTTTCCCAACATTATATAAAAAATCACACTTCAAGTCAACATGAAACAGCTTGAACAAAATGCTCCAGTTACCTTTGTATGGTTTATGTGTACTATATATGTATATTATGAGTAGATGCAAGAGTTATCACTTCATATTCGATTATGTATTATTGTCAACTTTAAAAATCAATAGTCGCAAATCAGTTAGGTCTAAATTAGTAACTTGGTTCATTTCAAATCTACACGAATATGGGTGTAATACAGTATTGCTATTTATGCCTATGATTCATTATATGAACTATTACAACAAATGAATGAATGATTTAATTTAGAAAAAGGTTTTGTAACCTTGTCACCGTTAATTCAATCATGTGCAAACATAGTATCTTAGTATTCACTCCCAATGACGAGTAACAAATGCTTACCTCCTGTAACAACATCTCATAATCCCCTTTCTCACAGACATGTGTTCATTTGCCTGTATAAGCCCCCGACATTGCAAGCAGTTGTTATCAAAACACATTAATGGTTCTTCTGATTAACAGAAAGTACCGTCTCTCGTAAGAAAAGCTAATCTTTGATCATTACTGCTAAATTGGTTGAAATAATAGATACATTACGAATTTAAAATGTAAAATGCATATGCGAGTTTCTCGCTGAATGAGAGGTGCTTTTTATTACCCCCAATACGTGGCTCTTGCTGAATAAGAGGTGCTTTTTCTTACCCCCAATATGCGGCTCTTGCTGTGAGAAGCTAATTTATTTGCCGCACATGCGCGGCTCACAGCCTTAATGCATCAAAACTACTCATTTTGACATTTAATTACCTTACTTCAAACTTTTTGTCATCAGTGGACGATTCTCTCCTGCGAATGAAATTTCAACCAACCAGAGAGGTGCATCTCCGTGATGTAATATGAGGTACACCTGTATGGGTGGCTGTAGTATTCACGTACATTTCCTGGGGTAGGTTATCTTGTTTGTAGGTTTGTCTAAAACTGCAATCGTGACGGTTGGTTTCAAAAATGAAAGCTTTACTACCATTTAACTTTGTCATCTGCTGTGCTTATTTTCCGAGATACCACTAATTTTCATAGACAATTCTATCAAAATTGCTTGTTGTTAAGCTGGACATAAATCGTTCTGTTACAAGTGGTGTCATGCAAAATCATTTTGGTCATGATTCAAAAACATATTTAACTACGAGTTGGAAGTAGTTCTGATCCTTTAACTTGATGAAAACATAATCTAATTTATTTTCAAACTGATCAATCGTTTACTTGTAAGTAGTTTTGATTATTTTAACTAGATGGAAACAAATCTAAATAGCATCCTTTTTCTTGGAAGCGAGGCAGGTATCCAACCCCCTGATTTAATGCATACAGGCTTCCATAATGCTCGCTTCTCACTCACAGACAACATACAGTATTTAGTAGGAAGTGAGGGGTCCCCTGTCCCCTGTCCACACCTTTTTTTAAGAAAACAATTGGTGTTCCGCTTAAGACTAACCACAAGTCTTTCATATGTAATGATTCAAAGAGTACAACCAGACAAACTGATAGTTAGTGACTGGACTGGGTGTTAACGCAGTGTAAACAGTGTGGCAGTTATTTGGATGCGTAGTTGTGAGGAAGGCAAAATCTGATCCATGTTGGAAGGGCTTCTATAATCCTCAACTACAGTTTACACCATGAAGGGTTAAAGCCCAAACTAATGCATGTTGGAAGAGCTTGTATATAATGATAAACTGCAATTTAAAATTTCAAGGGTTAATTCCCAAACTGACCAATGTTGTGGACATTGTCTGTTGTGAATTAAATGTGCATAAGTATTCATTTGAGCCAATGTCCTGGTAATGAAACCATTGGCAACTGGCTCCTGGCACACATATGTGACACAACTCTGTCCAGCAAGTGTGCTGTCTTTGATCACATGCATGTCATGCTCTGTATCTGTAAGTGATGTATTTTGTGTGATAGCAGGATGTACCAGAGTTACTGTCACTGATCAGACGTTGTGTATGTTACAGGGATCTGCAGGTCATGTGTTCAGATTTGCCATCAAGGTAAGTTTAAAAACAGTCACCAACACCTAATGTTACCTAATGTTAACAATCTGTAATAAGTATCAGTGTCTAAAAAATTAAGAGTCAGATAATGACTGATTTATTCAAGGCATGAGAAGTCACTTAGTGATTATGAAAAGATGCAATATGATTGGTGGTCATTAAATGGTATTTTTACAGTATAAAGAAATTGGCATTTTGCTCATTGATTGCTCATTCACTGCCTTACCTTGCAGGGCATGATGTTAGTACGCATGTACTCAATCACAAGCCAACCTGGTAAGTCGTCCCAGAGAGTACTACACAACAATAGCAAACACTTCACATCCCTCACAGACAATGCTCTACAACAATACCAAACACTTCACATCCCTCACAGACAATGCTCTACAACAATAGCAAACACTTCACATCCCTCACAGACAATGCTCTACAACAATACCAGACACTTCACATCCCTCACAGACAGTGCTCTACAACAATACCAGACACTTCACATCCCTCACAGACGATGCTCTACAACAATACCAGACACTTCACATCCCTCACAGACAGTGCTCTGCATCAATACCAAACACTTCACGTCCCTCACAGACAGTGCTCTACAACAATAGCAAACACTTCACATCCCTCACAGACAGTGCTCTACAACAATACCAAACACTTCACATCCCTCACAGACGATGCTCTACAATAATACCAGACACTTCACATCCCTCACAGATGATGCTCTACAACAATGGCAGACACTTCACATCCCTCACAGACAGTGCTCTACAACAATACCAAAGACTTCTTATCCCTCACAGACAATGCTCTGCAACAATACCAAACACTTCACATCCCTCACAGACGATGCTCTACAACAATACCAAACACTTCACATCCCTCACAGACAGTGCTCTACAACAAAACCAGACACTTCACATCCCTCACAGACGATGCTCTACAACAATGGCAGACACTTCACATCCCTCACAGACAGTGCTCTACAACAATACCAAACACTTCTTATCCCTCACAGACAATGCTCTGCAACAATACCAAACACTTCACATCCCTCACAGACGATGCTCTACAACAGTACCAGACACTTCACATCCCTCACAGATGATGCTCTACAACAATACCAAACACTTCACATCCCTCACAGACGATGCTCTGCAACAATACCAAACACTTCAAACCTCTCACAGACGATGATCTACAACAATAGCAAAAATTTCACATCCCTCACAGACAGTGCTCTACAACAATAGCAAACACTTCACATCCCTCACAGACAATGCTCTACAACAATAGCAAACACTTCACATCCCTCACAGACAGTGCTCTACAACCACACCAAACACTTCACATCCCTCACAGACGATGCTCTACAACAATACCAAACACTTCACATCCCTCACAGACGATGCTCTACAACAATACCAGACACTTCACATCCCTCACAGACGATGCTCTACAACAATACCAGACACTTCACATCCCTCACATACGATGCTCTACAACAATGGCAGACACTTCACATCCCTCACAGACAGTGCTCTACAACAATACCAAACACTTCTTATCCCTCACAGACAATGCTCTGCAACAATACCAAACACTTCACATCCCTCACAGACAATGCTCTAACACAAAGGCAGACACTTCATATCCCTCACAAATGATGCTCTACGACAATAGCAAACACTTCACATCCCTCACAGACGATGCTCTACAACAGTACCAGACACTTCACATCCCTCACAGACGATGCTCTACAACAATGGCAGACACTTCACATCCCTCACAGACAGTGCTCTACAACAATACCAAACACTTCTTATCCCTCACAGACAATGCTCTGCAACAATACCAAACACTTCACATCCCTCACAGACGATGCTCTACAACAATAGCAAACACTTCACATCCCTCGCAGACAATGCTCTACAACAACAGCAGACACTTCACATCCCTCACAGATGATGCTCTACAACAATACCAAACACTTCACATCCCTCACAGACGATGCTCTGCAACAATACCAAACACTTCACATCCCTCACAGACAATGCTCTGCAACAATACCAAGCACTTCACATCCCTCACAGACGATGCTCTACAACAATACCAAACACTTCACATCCCTCACAGACGATGCTCTACAACAACAGCAGACACTTCACATCCCTCACAGATGATGCTCTACAACAATACCAAACACTTCACATCCCTCACAGACGATGCTCTGCAACAACACCAAACACTTCAAACCCCTCACAGACGATACTCTACAACAATAGCAAACACTTCACATCCCTCACAGACAGTGCTCTACAACAATAGCAAACACTTCACATCCCTCGCAGACAATGCTCTACAACAATAGCAAACACTTCACATCCCTCACAGACAGTGCTCTACAACCACACCAAACACTTCACATCCCTCACAGACGATGCTCTACAACAATACCAAACACTTCACATCCCTCACAGACGATGCTCTACAACAATACCAGACACTTCACATCCCTCACAGACGATGCTCTACAACAATACCAGACACTTCACATCCCTCACATACGATGCTCTACAACAATGGCAGACACTTCACATCCCTCACAGACACTGCTCTACAACAATACCAAACACTTCTTATCCCTCACAGACAATGCTCTGCAACAATACCAAACACTTCACATCCCTCACAGACGATGCTCTACAACAATAGCAAACACTTCACATCCCTCGCAGACAATGCTCTACAACAACAGCAGACACTTCACATCCCTCACAGATGATGCTCTACAACAATACCAAACACTTCACATCCCTCACAGACGATGCTCTGCAACAATACCAAACACTTCACATCCCTCACAGACAATGCTCTGCAACAATACCAAACACTTCACATCCCTCACAGACGATGCTCTACAACAACAGCAGACACTTCACATCCCTCACAGATGATGCTCTACAACAATACCAAACACTTCACATCCCTCACAGACGATGTTCTGCAACAATACCAAACACTTCAAACCCCTCACAGACGATACTCTACAACAATAGCAAACACTTCACATCCCTCACAGACAGTGCTCTACAACAATAGCAAACACTTCACATCCCTCGCAGACAATGCTCTACAACAATAGCAAACACTTCACATCCCTCACAGACAGTGCTCTACAACCACACCAAACACTTCACATCCCTCACAGACGATGCTCTACAACAATACCAAACACTTCACATCCCTCACAGACAATGCTCTGCAACAATACCAAACACTTCACATCCCTCACAGACGATGCTCTACAACAATAGCAAACACTTCACATCCCTCGCAGACAATGCTCTACAACAACAGCAGACACTTCACATCCCTCACAGATGATGCTCTACAACAATACCAAACACTTCACATCCCTCACAGACGATGCTCTGCAACAATACCAAACACTTCACATCCCTCACAGACAATGCTCTGCAACAATACCAAACACTTCACATCCCTCACAGACGATGCTCTACAACAACAGCAGACACTTCACATCCCTCACAGATGATGCTCTACAACAATACCAAACACTTCACATCCCTCACAGACGATGTTCTGCAACAATACCAAACACTTCAAACCCCTCACAGACGATACTCTACAACAATAGCAAACACTTCACATCCCTCACAGACAGTGCTCTACAACAATAGCAAACACTTCACATCCCTCGCAGACAATGCTCTACAACAATAGCAAACACTTCACATCCCTCACAGACAGTGCTCTACAACCACACCAAACACTTCACATCCCTCACAGACGATGCTCTACAACAATACCAAACACTTCACATCCCTCACAGACAATGCTCTGCAACAATACCAGACACTTCACATCCCTCACAGACGATGCTCTACAACAATACCAGACACTTCACATCCCTCACATACGATGCTCTACAACAATGGCAGACACTTCACATCCCTCACAGACACTGCTCTACAACAATACCAAACACTTCTTATCCCTCACAGACAATGCTGTGCAACAATACCAAACACTTCACATCCCTCACAGACAATGCTCTACAACAATGGCAGACACTTCATATCCCTCACAGATGATGCTCTACGACAATAGCAAACACTTCACATCCCTCACAGACGATGCTCTACAACAGTACCAGACACTTCACATCCCTCACAGACGATGCTCTACAACAATGGCAGACACTTCACATCCCTCACAGACAGTGCTCTACAACAATACCAAACACTTCTTATCCCTCACAGACAATGCTCTACAACAATACCAAACACTTCACATCCCTCACAGACGATGCTCTACAACAATAGCAAACACTTCACATCCCTCACAGACAATGCTCTACAACAATGGCAGACACTTCACATCCCTCACAGACGATGCTCTACAACAATGGCAGACACTTCACATCCCTCACAGACGATGCTCTACAACAATACCAGACACTTCACATCCCTCACAGACGATGCTCTACAACAATAGCAAACACTTCACATCCCTCACAGACAATGCTCTACAACAACAGCAGACACTTCACATCCCTCACAGACGATGCTCTACAACAACAGCAAACACTTCACATCCCTCACAGACAATGCTCTGCAACAATAGCAAACACTTCACATCCCTCACAGACAGTGCTCTACAACAACAGCAGACACTTCACATCCCTCACAGACAGTGCTCTACAACAATACCAGACACTTCACATCCCTCACAGACAATGCTCTACAACAACACCAGACACTTCACATCCCTCACAGATGATGCTCTACAACAATACCAAACACTTCACATCCCTCACAGAAGATGCTCTGCAACAATACCAAACACTTCACATCCCTCACAGACAATGCTCTGCAACAATACCAAACACTTCACATCCCTCACAGACGATGCTCTACAACAATACCAAACACTTCACATCCCTCACAGACGATGCTCTACAACAACAGCAGACACTTCACATCCCTCACAGATGATGCTCTACAACAATACCAAACACTTCAAACCCCTCACAGACGATACTCTACAACAATAGCAAACACTTCACATCCCTCACAGACAGTGCTCTACAACAATAGCAAACACTTCACATCCCTCGCAGACAATGCTCTACAAGAATAGCAAGCACTTCACATCCCTCACAGACAGTGCTCTACAACCATACCAAACACTTCACATCCCTCACAGACGATGCTCTACAACAATACCAAACACTTCACATCCCTCACAGACGATACTCTACAACAATACCAGACACTTCACATCCCTCACAGACGATGCTCTACAACAATACCAGACACTTCACATCCCTCACATACGATGCTCTACAACAATGGCAGACACTTCACATCGCTCACAGACAGTGCTCTACAACAATACCAAACACTTCTTATCCCTCACAGACAATGCTGTGCAACAATACCAAACACTTCACATCCATCACAGACAATGCTCTACAACAATGGCAGACACTTCATATCCCTCACAGATGATGCTCTACGACAATAGCAAACACTTCACATCCCTCACAGACGATGCTCTACAACAGTACCAGACACTTCACATCCCTCACAGACGATGCTCTACAACAATGGCAGACACTTCACATCCCTCACAGACAGTGCTCTACAACAATACCAAACACTTCTTATCCCTCACAGACAATGCTCTGCAACAATACCAAACACTTCACATCCCTCACAGACGATGCTCTACAACAATAGCAAACACTTCACATCCCTCACAGACAATGCTCTACAACAACAGCAGACACTTCACACCCCTCACAGACGATGCTCTACAACAATGGCAGACACTTCATATCCCTCACAGACGATGCTCTACAACAATACCAGACACTTCACATCCCTCACAGACGATGCTCTACAACAACAGCAAACACTTCACATCCCTCACAGACGATGCTCTACAACAGTACCAGACACTTCACATCCCTCACAGACAGTGCTCTACAACAATACCAAACACTTCTTATCCCTCACAGACAATGCTCTGCAACAATACCAAACACTTCACATCCCTCACAGACGATGCTCTACAACAACAGCAAACACTTCACATCCCTCACAGACAATGCTCTGCAACAATAGCAAACACTTCACATCCCTCACAGACAGTGCTCTACAACAATACCAAACACTTCACATCCCTCACAGACAGTGCTCTACAACAATAGCAAACACTTCACATCCCTCACAGACAATGCTCTACAACAACAGCAGACACTTCACATCCCTCACAGACGATGCTCTACAACAACAGCAGACACTTCACATCCCTCACAGACGATGCTCTACAACAATGGCAGACACTTCACATCCCTCACAGACGATGCTCTACAACAATACCAGACACTTCACATCCCTCACAGACGATGCTCTACAACAATAGCAAACACTTCACATCCCTCACAGACGATGCTCTACAACAGTACCAGACACTTCACATCCCTCACAGACAGTGCTCTACAACAATACCAAACACTTCTTATCCCTCACAGACAATGCTCTGCAACAATACCAAACACTTCACATCCCTCACAGACGATGCTCTACAACAACAGCAAACACTTCACATCCCTCACAGACAATGCTCTACAACAATAGCAAACACTTCACATCCCTCACAGACAGTGCTCTACAACAACAGCAGACACTTCACATCCCTCACAGACAGTGCTCTACAACAATACCAGACACTTCACATCCCTCACAGACAATGCTCTACAACAACAGCAGACACTTCACATCCCTCACAGACGATGCTCTACAACAACACCAGACACTTCACATCCCTCACAGATGATGCTCTACAACAATACCAAACACTTCACATCCCTCACAGAAGATGCTCTGCAACAATACCAAACACTTCACATCCCTCACAGACAATGCTCTGCAACAATACCAAACACTTCACATCCCTCACAGACGATGCTCTACAACAATACCAAACACTTCACATCCCTCACAGACGATGCTCTACAACAACAGCAGACACTTCACATCCCTCACAGATGATGCTCTACAACAATACCAAACACTTCACATCCCTCACAGACGATGCTCTGCAACAATACCAAACACTTCAAACCCCTCACAGACGATACTCTACAACAATAGCAAACACTTCACATCCCTCACAGACAGTGCTCTACAACAATAGCAAACACTTCACATCCCTCACAGACAGTGCTCTACAACCATACCAAACACTTCACATCCCTCACAGACGATGCTCTACAACAATACCAAACACTTCACATCCCTCACAGACGATGCTCTACAACAATACCAGACACTTCACATCCCTCACAGACGATGCTCTACAACAATACCAGACACTTCACATCCCTCACATACGATGCTCTACAACAATGGCAGACACTTCACATCGCTCACAGACAGTGCTCTACAACAATACCAAACACTTCACATCCCTCACAGACAATGCTGTGCAACAATACCAAACACTTCACATCCATCACAGACAATGCTCTACAACAATGGCAGACACTTCATATCCCTCACAGATGATGCTCTACGACAATAGCAAACACTTCACATCCCTCACAGACGATGCTCTACAACAGTACCAGACACTTCACATCCCTCACAGACGATGCTCTACAACAATGGCAGACACTTCACATCCCTCACAGACAGTGCTCTACAACAATACCAAACACTTCTTATCCCTCACAGACAATGCTCTGCAACAATACCAAACACTTCACATCCCTCACAGACGATGCTCTACAACAATAGCAAACACTTCACATCCCTCACAGACAATGCTCTACAACAACAGCAGACACTTCACACCCCTCACAGACGATGCTCTACAACAATGGCAGACACTTCATATCCCTCACAGACGATGCTCTACAACAATACCAGACACTTCACATCCCTCACAGACGATGCTCTACAACAATAGCAAACACTTCACATCCCTCACAGACGATGCTCTACAACAGTACCAGACACTTCACATCCCTCACAGACAGTGCTCTACAACAATACCAAACACTTCTTATCCCTCACAGACAATGCTCTGCAACAATACCAAACACTTCACATCCCTCACAGACGATGCTCTACAACAACAGCAAACACTTCACATCCCTCACAGACAATGCTCTGCAACAATAGCAAACACTTCACATCCCTCACAGACAGTGCTCTACAACAATACCAAACACTTCACATCCCTCACAGACAGTGCTCTACAACAATACCAGACACTTCACATCCCTCACAGACAATGCTCTACAACAGTAGCAAACACTTATCACCACCCACAGACAATACTCCACAATAATTTCAAACGCTCAAGTGTGTACAAGTACACACATGACGATAAGGCTGCAGTACTCACCACTAAACCCTTCTTCAGCTCACTACTCTCACTGTAAATACTGTCATCTGTTCCAGGGCTTGCTGCTACTGCCCCAAGAAGAAGAAATGTCAGCTTCTCTCATGATGGAAGACATTTTGGATAATCAGTGGAAGCCATATCGCCAGCATGTTACTTGAGGTCCACAGTGTGAAGTCATGGGTTGAAGTGAATTGTGATATGTCACACTGTTGGTTTTAAGAATCTGTTATGGATGGAAAGTGTGCCCAGAGTAATGAATGAATGCTTCGTTCTGTGTGCATGAACAGTTTGGTGTAGACTGAGAGAGTGAGTGTTCCAGCAAACTTCCATCTGTGTGAGACAAGCATGTGGTTGATAGTGTGAGCATTGTGTTGACGATAGACACAAGTTGACAAGACTTGACCCAAGACACAAGTTGAGACCACCTGACCCAAGACACAAGTATGAGATCTTAGACACAGGTGGAGACCACTTAATCCTTATAGTTGACATACTTGAGGTACTAGAGGCTGTGTCAACAAGTGTTCTTTCATCAAGAATCTCAAACCTCAAATACACAGATTAGGTATTAAGGGAAATTTGAGAGAACACATTGTTTGTTCGACAGATGCAAGTACCAAATCAAGATGACCAAAATGATAAAAAGCAATTAATTGCTGCATATCATTAAAGCTTGACATACAGTGGTATGTCTCAAAATAATTAGACCATACAGTTGAGTATCTCTTCTGTCAGTTATTGATGCCTTGTTTGTACCGAGGACTGTCTACTGGTTACCATGGTGACCATGTGACTGGAGTATAAGCACATTAATGGCCTGGTTGACTGTTGGATATGGAAGCCCGCTTGTATGTAAGCCAGATGAGAGCCTTTACTTGTATCTGTAACACGCTGGAGGAGATACTTTACAATGCCGAGTACTTCACTGAAGCTGTGATATAGCAATATTAAGCTATTTACTTTTTAAAACATTTTTTTCTTTTCCACCAAATAACTTGCCTAAAAAGTACCTCTTGTTTTATTCATTTTTAATGATATGTCTTGTGAAACTTAATCATGAGAGATTGTTAATTGATGTGTTAAGATGTCAAGTCAGTGTCATAGAATGACATTTTGAAAAATAATTCAGTCATGTTACCATGGGAACAAGTGTCAACAATTATAGCATACCACAGCTGGAACAAGTACACTGAAAGGGACTAGTATATTGATAGTTTTGTACATCATCACAATCACGTGCAGTATGTGTGCCATGACTATCATTATAACTGCAATTGTTTTAGAGGCACCAGTGAAGTGTTAGTGATGAAACTAAATAATTTGGAGGTAACCCCCTTTATGTAAGGCATCTGTGATAGCCATTAGTTGATTTATGGGACCAACTTTCATAGCGGCGACTCAGCTCATGGATGATCAACTTCTTTATTTTAACAATGTCCATAAAAAAGGTGATCATCCATAAAGTTGTGTCATCTCTATAGCAGCAACTTCTAGAATGCCATTCAAGCAAATCGTTCAAGTTTCATATTTGCCTGTAATTGATTTGTTTTGACATATCTTTGTCTTCTAATAAATGAACCCAATTCTTGAGATGAGATTCACCTAACAACATACACAATGTGATTGGAAAAAGGGTTGTGCTTGATGTAGTACAGCAAGGTCCTATGGCCACTCTCAGCACCAGTGTGTGAACCATCTTGGTCAAATCACAGAATCTGAATACTCACACTCAAATATTCATGTGTATAAATGAATATGTTAAAGTAAAATAAAGAACAAACGTCATTCATCTTAGATATGACAGTGTGTCAGTCAATTGGATTTTGCTAAAATGGGTGGCATCTTTTATCATTTCCTATAATTCCTTAGGGAATATCATATAGTACTGACTTTTGCTTGTATTTTCATGTAATACATGAAATCCATTGGTAACTGCTGATGCCATTAAGTAAAAAATACCAAAGGAACAAAATATGTGTATGACTGGATGATGAAAATGAGATTTTATTTATGACTGGGTGATGAACGTGAGATTTTATGTATGACTGGATGAGATTTTATGTGTGACCAGATGTTAGGAGAGGATGAAGTGTATATTGTAATAATTCTAGTATTTATAATATTGCCAATAGGGACACGGATGTTGGTGATACGAGCATTATGGCATTATCATATTTTCCTTATTGCGATAAGCTATTTGTTGAACTGTTTTTGAAGCCATTAATGATTTGACTTCATGTCAACATATTATCACAAAGAAACGTAAAGCTGATATCACTCTCTGCTTGTTGTGATAACATCAACATATTATATTCTGCAATGTAGTTCCTCCAAAAGATTAACTGATGCTTCTACTAGAAAACATACATTCATGTCTTTAAATATCAAATCAACACAAGTCAGAATCTGATGCCAAAAGACATGTGTGAAATTCTATTGATCATCCACAATTTCACATCTTTCAGTTTGTAAACAGCACTCACCAGTGTTCAGACTGAGAGAGACCAGTGATGTCATTTGATTATCACATTGTGGTAACTCACCATAACTGATGACATCACAGTAAAGCATTGTGATGTAATTTCATCACAGTTATATCTCACTAAGTGATATCTCTTGTAGATGCTGGTTTTGTGAAATGATAAACATGAAAGGGTGAAGGTTATTCTGTGAGAGGTTCACACTGTTTATGTTAGCACAGACTGTTCAGTACAAGTTTTTCACAGTCAGTGATAAACCTAGGATGTGTTTCTGTGGCATTTCTGCATTTAAATATTAACATCCTCATACAGAAATATTTGTTGTGTCCTGTGGACACAAGATACTTGAAAACGTGACATCCAAAAAATTCAAGTGTGGCTTAAGTAAATATTTGCAATAAATATTGTTTTTGGTCACTGCAGTTATGCAAAATACTAGTAAGTGAACTTGTTTTAATCCACATGCAATAATATCCCTGATCAATTGTTGTTTCTCAAAGATTTTCATTTTTAACCAGTTTCAGTATTCATATTTTCATGATCCTAAATGATCATGTCCCAGAAAGAAATTACGACCATATTATAACATACAAATTCAGTAAATACGTTTAGCCGAAACTTCAAACATCTAAATCTAAAAGGGCCCACTGAAATCTAACCTGGAGGGGCACTTGAACCCTCCTATCAAAGCGTTGGGGCCCAGTCAGATATAACCATGTGAGGCATTGTCCCACCAAACACAATCCCAGGTTTATTCCTGCATTGCAATCCATGAACACAAACATCCTACAGGCTCTCATGCAGTGATCAGTATTTGGCTAGTGATACCATATTTACTTAGAAGATGATACATATGCTGTGTTCTCACTCACACATTCATATCACATCTATTTGAAATGCCCTTCCCTGTCTGTAATTATTGTGTGATCATTGTGCTTGTTCCCAAGGGGCTAACTGCAGAGTTTAGCATGAAAAGAAGTACATTTTATATGTATCATGGTATCTGTGTGCTTGTTTATATGAAGTAAACTCTTCATGGTGTTTTTATGACTTGATATTTTACTGAGTACCTATCCTGTGCCCCAACCAGTTCACTGAGTTATTGTTGTTGGTACACTGTCATGGTTTTTCACAATAATTACGCTTACTTTTTGTGTTTTGTCTTAAGTTTGTTATCAATTTTCTGCTCAAGGAATAAACTGTTGAATCATGGTGACGTTGTGTCTGTATGTTATCCCCATCCAAACATGCGGGGGAAAAACTCAGCAGTGATCAGCATCATGATCATCAATCTACTCAATTACACAACTGGGATATGATAACATGTATCAACCAAGTCTGCAAGATTGACCTCTTGACCCTTTTAGTTGCCTTTTATAACTAACTAACGTGTGATGCTAAATGCCAATTGTACCTGGGTTCTTCACAGGTAAGAAATGTTGTACAGTTGTGTTATTGAGATGTACAAATCACTGCAAATTGCTGGGAAGCACGATGGCAGTACACAATTCATTGGCAGTACATCTTCAAAGGCAGGATTAAACATAAGAGCTCTGACAACAGTACAGTAGTAAAGCATAGGCAGATCCAGGGGTGGGGGGTAGCACAGGAGCAGTTTTCTCTCCCTTCCTCGATCCTTCCTCAAAAAAGCCGTATCTGCCCCAGTAAACAACATGATCCTAATACTACCAGCAGCAACGGTGGTTCATACAGAGGACTAGGCTAGTTACAGAGTGAAGACGATCATGTTCAAATGTTTTTTGAGATGCGAGAAGCATGTGCTTGCCTGGTTGTACAGTGTACATTCGAAAAGACCAAGTAATAGCTTGATTAGTCTTTAGTCTTGAAGATTGTAGATTACATAAGAACTATTCAGAGGCATGTGAATATAGTAACTTCCACACAATTTGACACCAGATAGTGGTGCACTCTGGACAGCTACTTATTATTGACACACAATGTTTTCAACACCAACTGAAACGCACCAGAATCATTAAAACATTAAAGTAGACCGCTGTATTTAATGGTGTCCTTTCGGAAAATGAATGTTTAAACATCCAGTCAAATCTCTTTGCAAACCGAAGTCCAAAAACTGCTAAGAAGAGAAGACTTGATGCCTTATAAATATAAGCATTTCTACCTTGAAAATTCTGTTCTAAGACAAAACTTGTCATATTCAACTGCCTCATGATAATATATTAGAAATTATGTTGCTTTTGCTTCAACATGACTGATGTCTAAATCATTTCTGCAGAGACCCGTTAGACATATGATTTCGTTCATCATTTAATGAAGAAGTCAGTGACACCCAAATACCTGGTTGTTGCACTGCTAGGAACAGAGCAACAGCGTTTCCCTGGACAGACTTTCATGGGTATCAACAGGTAGGATGATCAGGGTGGAATTTGACAATCTTATTGGTTTTTCAAACATTTCACCTTGGAAAACAGAAGAATCTCGTGTTCATGGCCACAGTGTCAGCTGGAAGAAGTGAATGACTTACCAGTGAACCAAAACCAGGAGTGTGAATGAGCTTGTTGTTTGAAACGCCATTACCTTTGTTTAAGCAGTATTACAACCATACGATTTTGTTGTCACCATATGATATGACAAGGGAGAATCACTAATTACTATTTAAACATATTTTATTCCATTCTAGAAGAAAGAAAAGGATTGGCAAACAAGCCTAACTGACTAACATTAATGTCGCCCCATAATACGTCTTTAACAAATGCACATTCATGATACACAAGTGTACAATGGACCCTGCGCTTAGCAGATATATGTACTTAGATATAACAAGGGTTTTGTCGCTTCTATCTATCGGATAAGACAATAAGACGTAAGGATTTAGGGCCTTAAAACAGAAACTTTGAAACAATGTTAACATTGCTTGAATGTCCAACTGCACTTTTTGTCTCACAAAGTCACTTCGAAGTTCATACCATGCATTAAACTGGTAAAGGAGTTTCAAACAGCAGGCTCATTCACACTGAGTAGAGCTACTCGGGAATCTATATGGGAATCAATGTTTGAGAGAGAGGTACGCACTCGTGCTGTAGGGTCTTACAACGTGTTCGGAATTCTGTTACGGAAATATCTCACCTCATTGTCAGAAAACAAAACCTTTGTTACTGATGAGTACAGGAGTACTACCGCATCAATGTCGAGGAAATCCCTTGACAACCCAAGGCTAATGTAGATCGAATATTATGTTGGTATTAACTAGTGGCCTGACTAGCTTCTTAAACTGTCCAACAAGGGAAACATTTGTAGCATATATACTAGATAGCTCATTCCGCAGTTAACTGTATCGGACAAAAACGATTTGGCGTTGTTAGTAGATTTGCATCTTATAGTCTGATAATTTTCATTATTCCTAAGATTGTAGATATTGACATCAGAAACATTCCCTGGAGCAAGATAACACAGATAGTCACAATAACAAAGATAGTCACAATAACAAAGATAGTCCGGAGTCATATGGTTTACCACTTTGTAAAATAAAGTTAATTTAGAAAATCCACTCCGTTTTGCTCAGGAAGTCAGATTTGTATCACGATATAGACATGGGTCGTACCTTTAACTGCACCACATATTGTGCGTAAGGTGTCTAACTGAAGGTGTTCTTCTGACAAGACACCAATAGTCAAATAAATGTAAAATAAAGGATGTATACATTGTTTCGAGAGTTTTGCGTAATAGTCTGCATTTAAAACAACAAAGGCATTTAGTCATAGGGCCAGTTTTCCTCATCGTTTCATTAATGTGGGAATGCTAAATGAGGTTTTTCCGGTAACGTAATGCCTAAATGCGTAGGAGTCTGCACTTCGTTTATACGGGTACCCTCCATCGAGAGAGACGGTTCATAGAAGATTTGGTTTTAAGTGAAAAATGGATGGTTTCAGTTTTGTGTGGATTAATGTTACTTGCCAGGCCTCCGCCAATTTTGAGATTCTATCTAAATCTTGGTTAAGAGTAAATGCGCGTCGTATTGGGAAATAGTGATGACCCCAGGTGGTTGCGAAAATGTGAGCGTATCCTACCTAGTCAAATTAGGGAATTACATCGGACATGTTTCTTTATGTTCGCCACATGTCTACCGACAGACATTTTGAAAGCTTTACTGAGACCTTGAATGCTGTAGCCTTGATCAGACAACGCCTGGACTAGAGTGATATGACGCTGTAAGAAATCCTGGAAAAAGAGCATGCTGGATGTTCTACAGGCAGAGCAGGAACTGGTGGCCATGACAGTACATGCTTAGTCACATTTTCTGTTGATGATAACCAACGAAACATTATTTACAATTGCTCTAAGGGAAAATACCAGCCTTACACAAACTGTGTGTTGGTTTCGTTTGTCTCTTGTTTCTATTCGTTTTCAGCTAGGTATCCGTGATGTACAAGAAATGGATGTATGCAGTCCAGATAGGATCAGCGATCCACACAATAGAGGAGCCACACAATAAATATGTTACCAAGTCTTACAACCAATTCCATTTGGAATATCATGACTGGTATGATTTCTTATCCAGATTCTCCACTGGCATATATAGTCAGTCTTCAATTTCAACTCTTCAACTTGAACACAGGTCATGTGGTGCACCCCTATCATCAGGACCAAGGTTTCACAGAGTTAGTTTGATTGTAGCTTAACGCAGCCCTCAGTAGTCTCCCAGCTATATGTCTGGACCAGACAATCCACAGACTGATGTAACCAGCACCTATCTACACAATTTGGTTTCCATGTGTCAATCTAGTCAGCGACCCTCACCATCCGATCATGTTAGTGGGGTTTGAAAGAATTAAGCAGGTGTACCACTGCACCTACTTCACAAAACTTACGTTATCTTCACATTGAACTTTGGGGTTATTAAACATATCAGAAAGCTCTCTTTTACGTCTATAGTTGAGTACGCTGTATGTTGTCTTTGTTTGAATATTTGATTACTTCAAGGTAGGACACCTATGCTTTAGAGGCTAGAGAGAGTGTTAGTGCCTGTATACCTCCACTGCTTGTATTTGTGGAATATAATTAGGCTCCAACACCACAGGATGTGAGTCAGGCTTTGGGAAAATGATCCAGGCACTTCTCAGCATCAACTGAAGGCAAATATTAGAGTTTCTAGAAGAATAAATCCCCATGACCCAGCACACACTGGAACACCGCGAGGTGAGGGAATTTGGTGGTTGCCGTGGCCTATATTTTCCTAAGATCTGGCATTCCATCTACGTTCTCACACTTTTTATTTCAAATACAAGAATGGCGCCTTTCCTAACGGAGACATTTTTTATCATTAGTAGCTAATGTAGACGAATAAAGATATTGTCTGACTTAGGTGCCGGTTAACCCTAATTGTCTGACAGGAATCTTTTCCAGTTGATATAACCGTTCAAGAGGCGTTAAAACCACAGGCTCACTCAAACAGTTCAGAAACACTGATGCATTCCAAACTTTCAATAGGTGAAATTCTATGACTATTAAGATTCTAATAATATACATTCCAAGGCAATTACGAGATGTCTTCAGAGGATAGTCTTCGAAATGTGATACAACAACTCTGTCCTGGATGGCAGTGATGTGTCGTTGATATTTTGTCTCATCGTCACATGGTCAAAATTACAGTGACATAAGTAACACCCCCGCATCATCAATAACCCCCGCCAAACAGTACTTGCACAAAGATACGCCGTTATACATGTGCAACCATCGGCCATAAACAAAACAGCTCTACATCTGTGCGGCCCTTAAACCCCGACAGGTCTTAAGTCCCGTCTGATTGTCCGGCTCATAGCCATGACCGATATCCTATCGTGCTGTTTAAACAAACCACGAGGAGGATGCTACTCTCTTCAGAACAATATACTTGACATGATCAGATACAAAAGTAGTTTTGTGAACCTGAGAAGGGATGCATCCTCCGTAGCAGTTGGCAGTCGATGTTTCATGGCCAATCGGGTGATTGTCAACTGATAACTGCCAACACCTCTTGCAGTAGTCCTCAGTGACGTCACTGTCTTTGAGTTGTCAGATGGGGAGATGGGGAGGTCCCATGTTACCATGTTTGCTTATCAAAAACGAAGTCAATTGATTCACACGTATCTAAAAATGAATGTATGGTACTCCCGAAGCGTCAAAATAACCATACAAACATAATATATATATAATATAAATGGTTATATGGCTAATCATCGATGTGGCGATTTATATTCCATGTGTAATGATAACAGACCGTAACTGTAACCACTCGAAACAATGGTGTCAACGCCAAGTGCTATTTATACAAACTTGTATGTATATCGATGTAATATTGTTGAAGTGAAACGCAACATGCATTTCGTTGTTCTTCTATCTACTATCTTGTTATTATATGACTTTTCTTGTCCACAATCGGTCATAGTTGTCATCGGGGATAGATGTTTAATAAGATCAGAAGACAGCAGTGAAACAAATGTCTTGGTAATGAAAAAAGGTTTTTATTTCACTCAACAACAACAACAACAACAACAACAAACAACAACATCTTCATTCTACACTGTGAATACAACCTGACCTACTGAACACAAAAACGATGATAAACGTCACAAGAAGATGACAGTCAGC
The DNA here is from genome assembly GCF_037392515.1 of Haliotis asinina. NCBI lineage: Eukaryota > Metazoa > Mollusca > Gastropoda > Lepetellida > Haliotidae > Haliotis > Haliotis asinina. The sequence continues at coordinate 81,523,152 of NC_090282.1, forward strand.
GTCCAGTAGCTGCCAATACGTTTCAGTCGGCGTGAGAGGCAAGGGAAGTTCCCTATCATTTACTAGAACTAGACATAAAAAAGACCGTTCTGTCTCATATTTAGATCTATGCATTACAAATCCTAGTGACAAACACTTTCCACAAAACTGTAGGAATGCCGTCATGACTTCAATGTTTCCTCACATCAACCATGTTCTTGTTCCAATGTTTTTTAAAGTACGTCATGTGACTCAAACGTTGTTTGATCAATGGTACAACATTCAAGGCCTCAGAGAAGCTTTGACAACATTTTACGGTAGATATGAAGCTAGTGCTCCAGATCCAGGCTAAGTAAACTTAATCTCAGCGTATTTCGTTACACTCCATCACTGAGTCTAACCAGAGACCATATAATATTATATGGTCTCTGGTCTAACAAAACCAGGTAACTTTTGAGCGACCAATGACCATCCAATCAAACGCGAGACGGTTAAATAGATTTAACCAATCAGACAACGGCTATTATTTAGGGATCGAAGGGACTTTCAAAATATTTAGGGCACTCACACAGATCTCTCCACAAACAAAAAACCGCACATAACACAATTATTTGAAATGCAGTATATACGCTTTGGGGTTTCTGTTGACATGGTTACCATTAGCTAATATTTCCGCAAGATGACATCCTTGCATATTGCCAAAAAAAACCATTTTCAGCGACTGTTTACTCACCGTTGTCATGGTTGTACGTAAGCCGTGTGCATCACCCGGAAGTGAGCGTAAGCTAAATAACATTCGGAATCGTTCGGGTACGAACCTTTTCGAAATGGAAAGTTCAAAGATATGTGCGAATGTCCATTTTCGCGATTTGCTAAGCTGTGTTCTGATTGGTCAATCTTAAAGGTTATCTGACGCGACCCCTCATAAAGTTTCGTTAGACTCAGTGGTGGAGCGTAACGAAAAGTACTGAGACTAAGTTTACTCAGACTGACTCCAGATCTGACCTAAAAGATGTCACTATTTCGACTTTGCCACGTGGTCTAGTGTTTTTCAATTGAAAATTAACGATTGTGATGATGGGGAAAGATACAGTCTGCACAAGAGCCAGTTCCCATTATTTGGTGGTGATTCATAATTGCATGCTCCAGAAATGAGTAAAGAAAGGGTTTCTGACATCAGGATTCATTATGCCACGGTTACGTTGGACATTAGTAGTACAGGAACAACGTGTGTGCACGTTCATTGGTCTTTATTTTTGAACTGCGTTCTCTTCAAACGCGTATATTCATTTAGTGTAGAAAACTACGATAACTTGTGTGAGTGGCATTTTGGAAGTTGAGGTGTACAAATAGGACACTTCTTTATTGCGTGATTGCGACGTTTCGATACAGATTTTTGTACCTTTGTCAAGCAGGAATGATGCATGAAATCCAGAACTTGTATTTATATATACTAATAAAAACAATGAGGTAACAGTATACAAAGAAAACACAATTGACAACCGGAGCAGCATAATGCCATGATGGGGAAGCAGGAAGCAGGAAGCTGGAGAAGCCAGTAGTACACAAAGGATAGTGAATGGAAGCCAGACATGTACAAATAAAAGGGGTTACAATGAAGGAATTACAATGGAGGATGAGATGTTTATACAATTGATTGGGCTTGGTAGAGGAGTGCATCATAAGCAGATGGAATGAAATATCCTTTGTTCACGGTTGATGGTGGGCTTGTGGCGTCCGTTTGGTTGTTGGCTAGGATTGTGATGTCAGACCATTCTATTTGATGATTAGGGTATTCTTTGATGGCTGATTTGCTGTCCGAATTAGTAGCCGAGGTGCGATGTTCTGTGACGCGGGTTTTGATGGGTCGTGATGTTTCACCAATATAGCTTTGTCCACAATCACAGTTTATTTTATATATAACACATTTCGGGTTGTTGTTGTTCACAGTGGGTTGTTTTCTTCCGTCAGGAAAGGAGGAATGGTTGGACTTGTAGTGGATGTATTGATCCGTATGGGTGTATTCTGTACACAGAGGTCCGAAGTTGGTAGCATGGGCTGTCCTGTTCATTTAACTTCATCAAAGAACAACATACAAATGCAGTATCATAATTCTTTATTCATGAAACAAATAGTCACTAGAAAACTGTACAAAAAGTATAACAGCCATGATTGCTTTGGTCTACTAAACCGTACAGGACAGTAATAAGTACCATTATTGCTCTATCTCAACCACACAGGAACGTAGAGCATGAAGGTGGACAAGGACTAAACAGAATTACATACTTAAGCTCTTTGGAAAATGTTAAGTATCAACATAAAGGTTGGAATACCACAAGCAAGAGGAAAGAGTCAGAATTCAGTAAACCATCCTCAACTGAGTGGACATCTGCTGTGCATGAGGAACCACCGTCATCAGATGTCTGAACAATGCATGAATCTGATAAAATCCTTAATCCATTGATTTTGACACCCAAAGACATTCATTTTCTGTTGTTTTTGATACCACACCAATGCAATGGAAATGAGTACAGATATGTGTTTCTGACTTCAAAATGTTGTGCTTCTATAAAAACAGAGGTATCGGCATACTGACCTTTCTAGTCAAATGGTATTCAAACCCTTCAAAGCAATAAACAATTATTATATTGTTTCCAGAGCTTTATCTTCATGGTCGGTCATATAAATTTCCGTTAGGATGGGGGATAGTGGGGAGCCCATAGGTAGTCCATGGACTTGCTCATAGATGGCATCACCCCAGGTGAAATAGGTGGAGTTAATGCAGGCGGAGGTGAGGCTGATGATAGTCGGTAGAGGGGCTGGTGTTGAGGGGTTGTTGAAGATTGTCAATTCTGTGGCGTGGTGCCCGGAGAGCTTCTTCACGAGGTACATTTATGAATAGATCCACAACGTCATAACTGATCATGGGACCTGGGTTGGTGATGTCATGGATCTTGGTACAGAAGTCGGTTGAGTCGCTGATGAAGGAGTTGGCAGACTTACCTAGTGGGCAGAGTACTTAAAAAACTACGATACATACAGTGATACCGTCTAATAATAATGATGCCAAACTGTTTACAATCTACATTTTTCGTAAGTAGTTGTAACCATAATTGAAAGCAAATCGACCGTTTGTCAGACGATATGGGGTACCTGGAACAATATTTCGTAATGTAATTGCACGATCTTTATCTATGATGATCTACATGGAACTGGATGTAGAATCTCATCAATAGCCTTCTGGAAGGCAATTCTGGACGGCTTTAACATTTACGAAACTTCTGTCCCATTCCTTCTTGTTTCTACCTTGTCGCTGATGGTTTCACAAAATCATTCAGTTTTATCTGTTCCATCTTTTTCGTAGCAGAATTGGCATCAAGCAAAAAATCGACCATGATTTATGCCATAGTAGACTATGTCTTTAAATGTGAATTGGAACTTCATGTTTGAAAACTTTAATGTTTTGCTGACTGTTTCAGTACCAAGTCTTTGTTACAGCTATCATGTTTGTCACAGCATCATTAGATGTTGGATGTCAACTGTCCTTGCAGAAAATCTCTTCTCTCTCTATGTGAATCATCCGGAGTGGAGTGACATAGGACTTGCAAAACGAAAGTTCATTCTCTGATGTGGTATTTACTTTCTTCAAAGTTGCCCATGATCAGGGCCACCTTAAGATTCCCATGCTACTACATGCTGTGACTGGCACAGTATTCTATACATTGCCATGGCAGCCTCTTCTCAGATTTATGAAAATAACCAGTTTAGTTTAACATGCACTTTCAAGGCTCTCTCAATAGTTATCAATGTTTCTGAAATAGAAATCCAATGTGTCATGTCCAATACTTTGAGTCTGTAAACCTCTTAGTAGTCTTGATAGCGACCTTGAGGTGCAATGTGAGGATAAGTTATGAAACTGATAGACTCTTCTTGCTTCTTTCAGTCTCTTGCTGTGCAGGACAATCGCAAAAACTCAAGTATCAGCCACTAACACATGATGCCGGCACAGCTGGAATGAAAATATTTATTGATGTCTGCTGATAATGAACATGAGACAAGGTCAAAGACTTTGTGCAAGAGACATGGACATTCTCTTGAGAGAAACAGATTGTACATTTTTACTTATTTCTTAAGAGTGTGTTCCTGAGACACTGAACATGTCCGTAATTCTACCCAGAGTATATGCTGTGAGTGAGGTAGCATGGGCTGTCCTGTTCATTTAACTTCATCAAAGAACAACATACAAATGCAGTATCATAATTCTTTATTCATGAAACAAATAGTCACTAGAAAACTGTACAAAAAGTATAACAGCCATGATTGCTTTGGTCTACTAAACCGTACAGGACAGTAATAAGTACCATTATTGCTCTATCTCAACCACACAGGAACGTAGAGCATGAAGGTGGACAAGGACTAAACAGAATTACATACTTAAGCTCTTTGGAAAATGTTAAGTATCAACATAAAGGTTGGAATACCACAAGCAAGAGGAAAGAGTCAGAATTCAGTAAACCATCCTCAACTGAGTGGACATCTGCTGTGTATGAGGAACCACCGTCATCAGATGTCTGAACAATGCATGAATCTGATAAAATCCTTAATCCATTGATTTTGACACCCAAAGACATTCATTTTCTGTTGTTTTTGATACCACACCAATGCAATGGAAATGAGTACAGATATGTGTTTCTGACTTCAAAATGTTGTGCTTCTATAAAAACAGAGGTATCCACATACTGACCTTTCTAGTCAAATGGTATTCAAACCCTTCAAAGCAATAAACAATTATTATATTGTTTCCAGAGCTTTATCTTCATGGTCGGTCATATAAATTTCCGTTAGGATGGGGGATAGTGGGGAGCCCATAGGTAGTCCATGGACTTGCTCATAGATGGCATCACCCCAGGTGAAATAGGTGGAGTTAATGCAGGCGGAGGTGAGGCTGATGATAGTCGGTAGAGGGGCTGGTGTTGAGGGGTTGTTGAAGATTGTCAATTCTGTGGCGTGGTGCCCGGAGAGCTTCTTCACGAGGTACATTTATGAATAGATCCACAACGTCATAACTGATCATGGGACCTGGGTTGGTGATGTCATGGATCTTGGTACAGAAGTCGGTTGAGTCGCTGATGAAGGAGTTGGCAGACTTACCTAGTGGGCAGAGTACTTAAAAAACTACGATACATACAGTGATACCGTCTAATAATAATGATGCCAAACTGTTTACAATCTACATTTTTCGTAAGTAGTTGTAACCATAATTGAAAGCAAATCGACCGTTTGTCAGACGATATGGGGTACCTGGAACAATATTTCGTAATGTAATTGCACGATCTTTATCTATGATGATCTACATGGAACTGGATGTAGAATCTCATCAATAGCCTTCTGGAAGGCAATTCTGGACGGCTTTAACATTTACGAAACTTCTGTCCCATTCCTTCTTGTTTCTACCTTGTCGCTGATGGTTTCACAAAATCATTCAGTTTTATCTGTTCCATCTTTTTCGTAGCAGAATTGGCATCAAGCAAAAAATCGACCATGATTTATGCCATAGTAGACTATGTCTTTAAATGTGAATTGGAACTTCATGTTTGAAAACTTTAATGTTTTGCTGACTGTTTCAGTACCAAGTCTTTGTTACAGCTATCATGTTTGTCACAGCATCATTAGATGTTGGATGTCAACTGTCCTTGCAGAAAATCTCTTCTCTCTCTATGTGAATCATCCGGAGTGGAGTGACATAGGACTTGCAAAACGAAAGTTCATTCTCTGATGTGGTATTTACTTTCTTCAAAGTTGCCCATGATCAGGGCCACCTTAAGATTCCCATGCTACTACATGCTGTGACTGGCACAGTATTCTATACATTGCCATGGCAGCCTCTTCTCAGATTTATGAAAATAACCAGTTTAGTTTAACATGCACTTTCAAGGCTCTCTCAATAGTTATCAATGTTTCTGAAATAGAAATCCAATGTGTCATGTCCAATACTTTGAGTCTGTAAACCTCTTAGTAGTCTTGATAGCGACCTTGAGGTGCAATGTGAGGATAAGTTATGAAACTGATAGACTCTTCTTGCTTCTTTCAGTCTCTTGCTGTGCAGGACAATCGCAAAAACTCAAGTATCAGCCACTAACACATGATGCCGGCACAGCTGGAATGAAAATATTTATTGATGTCTGCTGATAATGAACATGAGACAAGGTCAAAGACTTTGTGCAAGAGACATGGACATTCTCTTGAGAGAAACAGATTGTACATTTTTACTTATTTCTTAAGAGTGTGTTCCTGAGACACTGAACATGTCCGTAATTCTACCCAGAGTATATGCTGTGAGTGAGGTAGCATGGGCTGTCCTGTTCATTTAACTTCATCAAAGAACAACATACAAATGCAGTATCATAATTCTTTATTCATGAAACAAATAGTCACTAGAAAACTGTACAAAAAGTATAACAGCCATGATTGCTTTGGTCTACTAAACCGTACAGGACAGTAATAAGTACCATTATTGCTCTATCTCAACCACACAGGAACGTAGAGCATGAAGGTGGACAAGGACTATACAGAATTACATACTTAAGCTCTTTGGAAAATGTTAAGTATCAACATAAAGGTTGGAATACCACAAGCAAGAGGAAAGAGTCAGAATTCAGTAAACCATCCTCAACTGAGTGGACATCTGCTGTGCATGAGGAACCACCGTCATCAGATGTCTGAACAATGCATGAATCTGATAAAATCCTTAATCCATTGATTTTGACACCCAAAGACATTCATTTTCTGTTGTTTTTGATACCACACCAATGCAATGGAAATGAGTACAGATATGTGTTTCTGACTTCAAAATGTTGTGCTTCTATAAAAACAGAGGAATCGACATACTGACCTTTCTAGTCAAATGGTATTCAAACCCTTCAAAGCAATAAACAATAATTTTCGTTCACAAAGAAGTTGACTTCGGAAAAATAAACATCTTACAAGCAGTGGTAATAACAGTGGTGTTTGTGACTTCATAATCACACCAACTATACGATTTGTCAAATCTACTTATCATAAACTTCTTTGATTCTAAGGTAGTTCAAATATTTGCTCATTCAACACCTGAATTGACATGAATATGAATATTACCAACATACTTTTATTAACCAGAATTCATTGCAAATAAAGATGTGATAATATTTATCTTACCCTACACACATATACTTGAAAAATTAGATGAAAGCTGCAAAAGTACATGCTCATAATACAATTGAAAATGGAACCAATTATTCAAAACAAAAATAAATGTTTGGAAAGTTTTATTGCATGTGATATTTAGAGTGTGGTAAATTTCATCAGAGGTATTGACTTTCCCCACTGATATATCTGCTCTAAGTATTAGTAAAATTAGGGATGGAAGAAAGCTGTTGTGTTACAAACATACACTTCATATTTCTATAAAGCTATTTACAACTACGCTGACTGCGAAACATTTAGTAACCACAGAGCATTTAGTGTGATAATTGTATTGTTACATTCAGTGTACACACTGCTCACATAATGTAGAAATGCATATTTCTATCTTAGATAATGCCCTTGCAAAATCAAAATGGCAGAATGAAACTATTTAACTGTACATGGAAAAAGAAATACTGACCCTTCAAATATTTGTAATGTAAAGGACTAGAAATAAAACACTGCTTTCATAATGGTTTTGATATGATCAAATATGCCACTCAATATAAATGAATGTGCTTTATCAAAAATAAGTAATGCCATTTAAAATTTTCCATTCATTTCACGAACGTAATGTCTGGAAGAAATCTTAATAATTCTGCTTCATTTTACTAAGAACACAACTCCTCCATAACATGAGTACGCATATGCCTGTTCTGGAGTCTACTATACTTCCAATGCATCTAGTTCATGTACACATTCTTCTGGTAACAAAGTCTCTGCTTCATATTGTTCCAACAACCAATAAAGTGAGTCATGTGGACATGTTTCCTCATTATAATGTATATTCATTATAGCAACAAATGAAAGACTGATGCAAGTTATATAATAAAAAGTTGACATTATACTTTCTTCATGTTCCAACTGACACAAAAAGTCAAATTTTAAGAGGCATGTTATATATTTTCACAAGAAATGATAAACTGAATGCTTAATTGAACTAATTGCCATTTCACCGTCTTTACATTTCTCTTCAGGAAAAAAAGTTTAGTAGAGAACAGTAGAGAACTTTACCCACATATTGGTTTGCTCTCATGTCCTGTAAAGGTGCTGAGCTTAATGCCATGTTACCAAATCTATGAAATGATTGTCTATGATGCACCATACTATTCACAATAATTTTCAACTGTTTCAAGGATTCCATGAATCACCAAAAGATTTTAAGTAGAATAACAAACATACACTGCTGCATTGTACCTGTAAGTGGATTACACAGTTTGTCATGGCGACTAAATCCAGCGCTTTGACCATTTGTGGAAACAAGTGGAGAAACATAGTTCAGAGATTACATGCTACTGCTTAGTAACAATACTAGTAAGTGGAGGAACATTGGTTAAGAGGTCAAGTGTTACTACTTAGTAACAATAAGTAGAGGAACAGTGGTTCAGAGATTAAGTGCTATTGCTTTCTATCAGTTTCTGCTAAAAGTGTATCTTTTGAAATAGTCCAAGAAAATCCCCGGAAGGTCTTCATTTGTCAATTAAAGTGTTAAGATGTTATCATTTACTTCTTTGAAAGTTTTGGGTGGGCATTTCACTTCTTATTTCAGCTTCATGAAACAATGACTTCATACAATATTTGGAACATGAGGCCATAATACCTGACACATTAAGTAGCAGTACTGTAGATTTTATCACACAACACTCACATGACTGACAGCATTTTTAAAATTACGCAAACGATTGAACAGAATTTTGTGTTACTTGAAATCATGTCTGTTACAGAAAAACTTACCTACAAAGTTGACAACATAGAGAAATAGTTTGACATGTTTCAGCACACCACATACAGCTTGTACATGTATGTACATTGATCTATGCAACCACAGAATACTTTTGAACCAAAGAGGCATTGAGAGTGGCTGCAACTCTCATTTATCTGAGAAAATGTGGAACTCTCAAAACTGCCAAGTCCAATGAATCACCTTAGCTTTCTTGGATTCAACGGAAATTCAGGTTATTAATTCAGCACTAAAGGTTGATAATGTCTAGATTTTATTTGACAGCATTCACGTGAATGAAAGATGCATAACACACACTCCTTACAAATGCCGTAAACATACTTTCCTGTCCTTTAAAAAAGGGCCTGCAGGAAAGATGTCAGACAGACAATGTACCACAATGGCTAATGAATGACCTACACCTCTTGTCAAGGGAGTCTCCAATTCTGTACAACATGTTTACAAACTCAACATGTACACAAAACCAAAGTGCACATGCAAGAAATGATCACTATACAAAAAAGGTAGGTGACTAACTGTACATTATGTTGATATGAATGGTATCTGAATGGTTTGGGCACCATGACAATGAGTAGGGAGATTCACACCAGGGTCTTTTAGAAACAATGAGGGTCTGTAGCTCACCCACATTAAGGAATGACACATCTGTTAGCCCCAAATTAATATCAGATCTTTTCAGAGCAGTGCAATTTTTAAGCCATATATGAATGATTGGAATAATTGTACAGTCGCTTAGCTGGCAAGTGATGTTCAGTTTCCAGGACGATGACACAAGCTCATAGTTCAGCTATGACATTAATAATCATTTTGGCCATCATAGTTAAATCTATAAATAACTTAAGTAATTAACTCGGGAACATTTTCACTCAATGACAAAAAAGATAGTCTTAAATATTACAGTAAATGATCAAATTTAAAGACTTGTAACCTTTGGTTCAGGTGATCAACATTTTATCAACATGAATTTAGGAGCTTTCACCATGTTCTTCAAATTATACTCTCATCTATTGCCTTCTGCCAGCATTTGCAAGAATATTCAATCCTGATTTTCAGACCTGCCTTAACATCAAAGAAATGATGTCTACACAAATAAAAACATTTCTCCTTAACCCGAGTTAAAGAACAATTTTCAAGAAGGTCATAAATAATCTTTTGATTTATCTCAGCAATAACATACTGAAATCATTAATCCTCATCTCGTGTCAGATCACAATCATGGTCATGCTTGCCTCACAGAATGACAGTAAAGATAATGTCTTGAATGATGTCTGTCGAATTCTTCTATTACCGATATACCAATATGAAGGCACCAACACTAGCAACATACCGGTACCTTCATTGAACAAGGTACAATATTTAATCTGCAAAGTAGCACTGTTGCGCTGCTGCTCATATTTTACTCAAAGGTCAATACTGGAAACAAAAAACATAATCAATAGAGTCAATGAGAACAACTTCTATCTCATAATGTATGGGTGAAAAGTGTTTTGATTACACATAAATCAGTCCTGACAACTGGAAAATATGTATATGCCACAATCATGCCTTTCTACAAAATGCATTACATGATTTTGGCATTATGTGAAAATTCAACGAATGTTAAATCAGAAAAAAACCTTGCTACACGATTCAAATGTTTGCTCAGGCCATAAAACAGACCTCTAGTGAGAATCTCAGGCAAAATGATTCCAATGAATGTCTAACACATACACTCAATAATAACATGCTTAAACACAAGACAAACAACAGCCAATATAGAATCTGACTACAGTAAGTAGTGACACATGATCACAACACATATAGCACTGTGAAGTGGAAGCTCTGTACAGGATATGTATACAAAAAGTTATATATGGGTAAATAGGTCTAAGTTGGTCTAAGTAATGACATGGTATCAACAGATTATTGAATGACTAACAATTCAACACAAGACAACAAACTTGTGAATTTTAATAAGGACTTGACTTTGTCAGTCCACAAGCACAAGCAATCTTAGTGCTACAACAATTTTAAAGCCCAAACTTTCACATAGACAACTATAGTCGTAGAACAAAGATTGCATTGCTTAAGGTGGTTTGTGTTTCATCCAGTAAGAATTAGGAAGTAGGTCTATTTGATCAGGTTTCCTGTAGTCACTGGGACAATCAAAAACATGCATTCATTTCTGTCAACTGTCGGAATGCCCTCACTATAACATGCAGTTTTATTGTTAGACAGATCACTGAAGTGCTGCAAAGTTTTTTTAATGTATCATATTTCTCAACAGAATACTTGCAACATGGTAAATTGTTATGTCTATTTTTGAATGAAGAGAAATATGTGTTGACACATCTAAGACTTTATCTATAAACAATGTCAAGAAGAGTTTTGCATGTATCAGGTCACAAAAGCAGACATAATATTCTCCAAAAATAGCTGACAAATTTACTCATATGTAGTATTAATTTCCTACTCACTTCACAATCAGTGGAAGGTTTTGTAACTCTTGCATGAACGTAATGATAGCTTTGTTGATCTTATTCTACAGTTAAAAGTCTGCATTGGAACCTGTCTGTCCTGATATACTCTGGTACACTGTATGACCTTATCATTAATCACAGCAGTCCTTACACTCCGGCAGACATTGTTCGCCAATATTATTATGTTTTTAGGTAATACTTCAGTGCATTCCCAAATGTGAAAAAAAACCAAAAGATATTACGGACTGGCATCAGGTAGTTTCAGTTGAATTACATTTCAATATTCACACAGCACTATGTGGAGTATATGCTACGAGTCAAAGACAAGTACACCTGACATTTGTAACCAGTCTTAAACAAAGTACTTGGATTTCATTTCAGTGACAAAACAAACACAGCAACATAAAACTTCAAAAACAAATCCTGCATACCTCTGCATACAGATGATTCTAAAAAATGGTAACTCAGCATGTAAACATTTCACACAGCTTTGATCATGATTATTGTCATACAATTTAGCTCAAGTTTATCTTCGGTAATATTCCTCACAAATAATATAGATCATCATGGAAAACATAAGTAGGCAACAAAACAAAGTCAATTCTCAGATGGACTCTGACAAAAAGGTGCAAGTGTGTGCTGTATTTGGTCAAAATGATAATATATACTTACAGCTCTCAAGCACAGTTGTCTTGAGGCAGGTGGTGCCTGAGAATCAAAGATTTATTTCAGTCTTGATCCAAAAGGTGTCATGGAAGTAGCAGAGGCCTAAGCAAAATAAATGAAGGCTAGTGCAATGACAACTACGAAAAAAGGAAACAACAGTTCCTTTGGGAGGACTCCTTTTACTGTCAATGAAAAATGTCATGGAACTTGTCTGATCCAACTCCTGTATAAGCTCAGGTCACCATTCGCACTTGGCAGTGGAAACTCTTTTATCAGTAACTGTCAATATCAGCCTTGTGTTGAATGACTCACCTCTGATCACGTAACAAATTATTCACTCTTATTTCCCGCTTGCTTTTGAGTAAATCTCTCATTTATATCATGAACAGGTCTGTCCTTCAAGCGAAACGACACACATAGCTCTTGCTGGTGGGTCTGGTTGTACCCTATTCCTTTCTCTCTGACATGAAGAACAGAGATGCAAAGAAATCTTTACCACATGCATACATAACATGTGCCAACTGTGGTCATCACCAATGATGGTCCTTTGATTTGGGAAGCCATGTCACACACAAAAACAAACAGCTGCACTCACAGAACAGCTTCCCTGCTTCTGATGTTCAGTCTCATAAAATAATTGTGCATAAACATTTTGTTTCAAGTTACATTTAGTATTTTTTCATCACATATAAGCAATAAATGCAGTTGTAAACAGTGTTGCACCATTACACTTGATACCCTGAATTCTCCAAAGAAAGAATAGTACACTGCAAAATAAATAATGTGACATTATTGTATGCTATGTCACAAAATGCTTCAGAGTCCAAAACCAAAATGAATTTCTTGTTCTTGGTCACAAAAGAAGACAACACATCCTCAGTTAAGGGTCCCAACAATTACCACATGGTCTCAAACAAGACTTTCACTGTCTTCTCCAACAGCCATTGCCAGAATACTTCATGTCCTTTGCCCAGTGTTATGTCTTCTGTGTTAATTTTTGAAAACAGTTCTCACAAAATAAACATTAATCACTGACCAACAGAGTGTGATCAAGGTTCTCATAACAGTAATTCTGTACAGATCATTCAACTGACCACAATAAATGACTGACTTTTACAAGAATAATTTTCAAATCAATCAACTCCACTCAAAGTGTTCTTGGAGGTCATACTCAATCAAACCAGCCCTTTAGAAACACATATATCTGCACCTCTCCAAAGTGTTTTAGTAAAACGCTTTTCTTCTTTAGCTGGTTCAGTCTAGCACAATGACTTCTTCTTTCCTACCAGTTTCCCCTTCATTAGCTGCTACTGTAGGGGGAGGAAGAGTGACAGGCTTCTGGTCTTCCTCTGTAACATGTAACATTGATGAAGAACCAATAACATGGACAAGAGGCTATAACAATAGTCTGATTTCATACTTGTAGCAGTCACTACTCTTGTAAATGGCCTCTGAATGATTTTAATCAGTTTCAAATTTTGGAGAATAAGATTTTGAATAGTTTTTAAAACAAAATACAGGTACAAAATCCTCACCAGTTACTTATTATTTCGAGAATGTTTCCCAGGATATCAATGGAACAATTTCGTCCATTGCTTCACGTCTGAATCTGAAGGAACAATTTAACTACATATAGTTGATTAATAAAACCAAGTCCTTGGACAGGCTTGGAAAAATGGTGAAGGAAGAATGGTATGGTGAATTGAGTGCACAAGCAGGCACACACACACACATGCACACTCTAGTAACCGTATGTCAAATGCATGTGGCATGTAATACATTGTTGATGGTGTTAAATTTCATGTGTGATGATGACCAATGACCAATGACTTCTTAGCATTTTTGTGTTTTATTTCATGCTTGTGCTATCAGACACTGTGATGAAAGAAATGGTGTTACTGGTAATATAACAGCTTTTGGAATGGTCCCCTAAATACCACCTAATCTGGGTCAACTGTAGTTGTGTTGAAACTAATGCATGAACTGTTAGATTTAAGACAGTAAGCCAGTTTTTATAATAATTATCACGAAATAATACTAGGAACTTACCTTGTTGTTCCTCTGTGGGTTTCTCACACCCATCATTTGCGTTCTGAGATTGCTTGAGTCTTTGGACCATTTCCTCAAGCCTTCGACAGGGCTGTTTCGGAGGTGGGGCAGATGAAAGGGAAGTAAGACTGGGCCGTTTGCGGCTTGTTGAACTTTGACTGGCATCTGCTGGACTTTCTGCTGGTGGGGCAGATAAAGTGGTATCTGAAGCTAGTACAGGAGAATCGGTGGTAGGCTTATCACCAGCAGTGCCATTCTGGTCCTCAGAGCCCTCTGTGGGTGTATCACATTGACTGAACATGTATGACATCTGTGGGAAGTACTTCTCAAGGTCTGTCAGACTGATCATCTTGTTACATTTTAAAACACTCACTGGCAAGTTGTAATACTGAATGAAAGCCTTTTCTTCATCTTCATTACATGAATGTAAAGGAATCTTCAACACATTCTGAAGGGCATAGAGAAATTCATTCATACTACTTTGAGAAAAATATAATTTACACACAGCTTCCACTAAACAGAATTTGCCTGGTTTCTCTGCATGGTCCAAGTGCATGCATGATATGCTCTTTCCATTCAGCACTACTCCACTTATTTTGTCTACTAAGGATGACCGCGAACTTGACCTGCTTTGGCCAGAGCTCTGATTAGATGGTGGACGTTGAGGAGCATCACCATTCATTGCAGGGATACTGGCAGGAGCAGGTGCAGAGTTTGGAACAGTCTTTGGACTACTAGATATAGAGGAAGCAGCTGGAGATGTGGCTGCATATGTAGAATTAGGAGTGCTTGCCAGCTTTCCATTTTGATTATTCATCTGCTGACTAGGGAGCATGCTATGAGGATTTGGAAAACGAGAGATAGCACTTTGAGACGGTGACAACTGTGGCATCTGAGCAGTGTGCAGCATTGGGCCCCTTGGCATCATCTCAGTGGGGGCAGTCATAGGCATTCTCATACCTTGACCTAACCCCAGGGGAGACATACCAGGACCTTGACTGATGGGTGTAGTTTGACTGGGGCGAATCATTGGATTCATGGGCCCTATGTTTCCTGGATGCATCTGCCCTGGGAATGCCCCCTGCATTGGATGCATCTGTCCATTTTGAGCCATGTGAGACATCATGCTCAGAGGACTGCTCTGGGGATGACTTGGTGATGGACGGCCAGACGGTTGGAACTGACCATGCTGTGAGGGCATCTGACCAGGACTTGGAAGGCTTTGTCTTGGGGGAGAGCCCATGTTAGATCTTGGGTTAGGCATGTTTTGTGGAGGCATGAAGGGAAATCGTTGTCCTTGAGGTGGCAAGGGATACTGGCCCATAGGTTGTTGGGGATACCGTTGCGGCATCATTGGCATCATGTTGAAGAATGGATTAGGAGGAGCACTAGGGTATCCAGCAAATGGATTGACATTGGGGGACTGCACGCTGCCTGGAGGTCTCGGTCCTATTGGTGCTTGGTTTGGTGCAGCCTGTTGGGCTTTTGTAGGTGAAGGAAGGTCTATGTACTGAGCATGTTTCAGTGGATCATCAAATGGAAGCTCAAGAATGCTAACTTGGCATCGTTGTGTTACTTCTGACAAGTGGATAACTTTTGTGTTCTGGCCAAATGTGAAATCAAATCCAGCAGCTTTACAAGTTTCATTGAGCAAATTGCACTCAGCTAAGGTTGGCAGTGTTCCTTCAATCTGCAACTCAGTCAATAAACCAGCAGCATATTTAATCACTGATAGAGGAACAAACTTTCCAGAGTAGCGTCTGATATATGGGGACACTGTATTGTTGATTTGGACCCAACCACACACCTTAGCCAATTCTGATTTGACATGTTCAACTGGCTTTCCTTCATTCTCAACTGGCTGTTGAACTTGCTGTTGTGGAATCTCTCCTCTTAGTTTTGCTAAATAGTCATCCGGAAAAGTCTTTTTCACAAGATTATAGAAATCCTCAAATTCAGCCATATCAACTATAAGGTCCTTGCAGGTAAATGCCTGCTGTCCATACTCACAGCTACAATGGACCTGGTTAATTTCATCAAGTAGTTTGGCCTCATTCTCAGTCACAAAATAACTAACCAGAGGTTCCTTCTTTCCCAGTTCATCAGGAAAAGAGTTTGGGTACCTGCTCAAAAGTTTCTTCTCTACAATCCGAACAGCCACATACTTCTTATGTTTCCTCACAATGTATGGAACATTGACAGTGTCTATAGTTGCCCACCCAAATATTCCTTTGATACTATCAACATCGATTCTGTCCTCAATATTGTCATCCTCATTCTTGTCAGAAGGTTCCAGTGATGAAGGTTGCTGTGACTGGTCCTTCTCTAGTGCTGAGGATTGTTGTGCTTGTTGTGCTGGTGGTGCTTGTGGTGCTTGTGGTTGCGGTTGTGGAGGTGGCTCTGGATTGTAGTTGAGAACTTGTACATTATGTGGCACATACAAAGGGCCAGGTCCTGGTGGACGCAACATTGGAGGACTTGTAAGAACATGTTCCAGCTGCTGAACATAGGGAATCTGGGGCGGGTTAGGATCCACTGGTTCCGGCTTCATTCTTACTGGCATGTTGAGGAAAGGAACCTAAAAGAAAGAAATTTCATCAGGAAATGTTTTCATTCACCTAATCATGTAAATTAAGACAGCAATGTCATACATTCATATGTCATTAGAATATCTTTTCACAAAACTGTATGGTAAGTACTAAAATATATACCTTTTTCATAATACATGTAAATCCTAAACAGTTCATCTCTTGGCTGCTTGCTTGTTGTGAACACTCATACTCATACATAACTTCCAGATATAACCTACTATCCAGTGAAAATGTGTGATAGCACCCTTTAACATTGCAGGATTTGAAAATTCAAATGACAGTTGTCAAGCAAGGGTCCTCCAATACCTTAGCTGATAAGGTTGTTGACTGTTGTAAGATCATAAACCCTCAATCAATACTACCCTGACTACAACTGGCCTCTCCTGGAATACATGTTTGAACACATCTAAGCTGTTTCAAACTGAAAATTTATGATAATGAATAAACTTGCAGATATCTACATCATTATCTACTTGCTACATTTTTCACAAAGATTGAAGTTCCTATCATATTTATAGCTAGGGAGAACTGAAAAACAAAAAGAAGGAATAATAAAAAAGAAATAATAAACAGATGAGTTGTCTCAACAAATATATAATTATCTAAAAACCTAATCTGTAACCTTGAAAACAGACTTAAAGTTTGCATAAAAATAAATTTATGTAATTAGAACATTCTTCGCTAAACAAACACTTACATTCTTGATCACAAAAACAAAAATATTTCATTATCTAATGCAAATAATATGAGAAATGGATAATTGCCTTAAACTGTGCTATGTTACTGCACAGTACTGGACTGCAGGTCTGGAACACTAGTACAAGTAATTCCATATCAATCAGAAAGCACTCCATCAAATCACGAGTGGTTTGTCTTGACTGTGAGTGTGAAGCACCTAATTTTAATATAACAATGACTTGTATCTTGAGTGAAGAAGGCGGAAGTATCGGTTGTATAATATAATGTCTTAAGTAGCAGTTCCTGGGTTTAGGCCTTGTGGTGTATGGAGAATGCAGACTTTGTGGCATATACATTTGTCACCAGATCAGTGGAAGTAGGTCAACAATGAGCAGATTCACATGTTTCTGCTTGCATGAAATGTGAATGATACAGAATGATAGGTCTCAACTTCAACACCTCCTCCCCCTCCAACCACCCCCCCAACCCCACCAGATTCTGAGTTACGCAATAAAGGCAAGACTGTCCTGCCCTTCCGGTAGTACTCACATAAAAAGATACGCATTGCTTGCCAGGTAGCATAAACTACAAAGAACAGCATTCCAGGCTATTCCATCAAACTGGATCTGAGACCTTCAGTTCCCATGGTGTTTCACATTATCAAGTAGTCCCTCTATGGGCACAAAAGTGGAGTGTGATTGAGGACACAAGCTTCACAATGAATCTTTAATGTACCTATTAAACACTTACACACTATAAAAATCATTTGCAGTCATAACATCAAGAGAATTCATCTAAAGCATGACTTCATGCCTCAATAACATCTATGATAAAACGTTGTCGAAATTAGAAATACTTGGAAGTTTATGATACTTAACATGACAAATACCGTGGATGTGAACAAAACTCTGACACATTGTATTCCTGACTGAAAACACCCTAGTAGAACTGACTGAAAGGCTTGATGCAGTATCATCTGTTTACAGAGATTTTCAAAGCAACAAAGGTTCAAAACATTCATTCTTAACACTGGAGGTAAAAGTCTTTCATATACACCACTGATCTTGTTTCAGCAAACTTTCAACATTTGCCTCTTTGTATTCAAATACTTGACAAATATTCAAACTGCATATATGTCACTGAAAAATGGCCACATACATTATTTATGTCACATGCAACACTCTTTGACTACAGATACAATAGTTGGTATGGAATGCAGGTTCCTTCCGAATATGACCAGTGACTTCTTGCTCTGAGTGAAAAGAAACAGACATGAGTTTTGAATTGTAAAGTAACTAAAACTGTGAATCCATGTAAATGACAACCATTTTGTGTCACGGCCATGTGTCCCAGTTGCTACTACTGTGAATGAAGGTCAAGGTCTCTGTAGAGCTGACATTTGACAATATGTCATCAGAGAGCAAGCTTGTTATCATGAGGACATTGGTGTCAGGGATTGAAGAACAGAAAGAAACTTTTAAAAGGAAATGAACTTCTGAAACACATGAATTGTGAATTAAGAATTATTTTAGCTGGAAAAAAAATATTTATTTCATAGTAGAGTTAGGTATTCCAGACAATATGCAGATAATCGTACACCCCACCAAAAGACTCATGTAGGTAATAGCATTGTGCAACTGTAACAGCCATCAGTAATAATGTGATCAAGACGATCAGGGAAATTTCCTGTTGAGACACAAATGTGAGTATGTTGTTTCCACTGCAGTTTTACAAACAAGGAAACTATATAAATTTTTTATGTCTTGATTTAACAACCATACCAATAATACATATTCTTTCTAAATGTTTATGTTTTTTTATTAAGAATACTGATTAGTCACCCGAGCCCATTATTGACAAAAGCATGATCAATCTATTTGCTGTTTATTAAATCAATCAGTCCAGCACTATTCAATATTACATGCACTGTCATAATGCAAGAAATCAACAGCCATGATCAATGCAATTTACCTTACAACACACATAAATGTTGCTGTCTTATTGTCTGAGCGCTCTTCTATTAGTTGCACTGTACCCTGTGTACAAGTAAGGTGCACTGCAATTACCCATCCCCCCTCCCCCCGTCCCTGCTGCCAATAGCATCTCATTCAGTATTTTGTGGTAGTTACTTTTTTATCTTGAATAACATTAAATGATGCCTGGAAATTACAGATGTTTTGAAAATGGAAATCAGTGGAAGGGAGACACCTCTAAATCTGTATTTCTCCTGTCATCCACAAAATCAGACGATGGCTACAAAAATACTTGACTCTCTAATAAATAAATTCTGACAAAACATTCAAATGTAGTCCCTGTGAATATTAAGAGGGGCATCATGGCAACTTTACTAAGGCAATACCTACCGGAAAAAACAAAAAGATGCAAGATTTGAATTGTTTGATTCACACAAGTTGGCTAAAGTTTACGATCCGATACCCATGTTTCAAGCAGTTCACAAATAACATTGAGGTATTTGGTAAGACAAATACATTGTTCACTGGTCCCTCACGGACAATGGGATGAGGTACCCTTGTGAACCAGTGAACATTTCATTCACTTCACCCTGGGGAGTATAAACCCCTGGCTGCCATACATGTGTCACACTTCCATGCCATCCTATGGGGTACCCATTTAATGGAGGCATATTTTGAAGTAAACCTCTTGCCTTAGGAGAAGTCAGATGTAAGATGTGAAGCAGTGTGCTGTAGAAAAGAGACTTGTAGGGATAACACTTGCCAAACACTGCTATCCATTGATATCCCCTTGAACATCCCTGCATAACAATTTATGTTATATGATGCACTAGAGACACTAAATATATTTATCCATACACTACAATACTCGCAATGAATGTTTAGTCGTGGCAGCATAACCTCAGTGCAGGCTTGCTTGACAAAAAACCTTACAAGCTCAGAAGCTTTGTATCCATGGAACAAAATTGCAATGCTGCTTGCTTGGTTTTGTTGAGGTAAAGATTAATGCTGGAATTATTCCAAAGCCTCTATGAGGCCACAATACTGGAATTTGTAATACTACTGACAGGCTCAAACTTGTCAATCGTTTACACAATGGCCAACAGGGCACAAGGACTTACAGATTATTTCCTGTGTATTGGTAGACTAAGAAAAATCATTCCACTTAACACTGCTGATTTGTAGATTGCCTGCATATTGCAGAAAATGAGACTTAAGAGCATCGTTAGTACTCTACATCAATCTTGAATCATAATAAAAGTTGTCTATCTCTCTCTAACGATGTCATTGGGTGTAAAAAGTGAGTGAGTGAGTGAGTGAGTTTAGTTTTACGTCGCACTTAGCAATATTCCAGCTATAAGGCGACGGTCTGTAAAGAATCGAGTCTGGACCAGACAATCCAGTGTTCGATAACATGAGCATTGATCTGCGCAATGGGGAACCGATGACATGTGTTAACCAAGTCAGCTAGTCTGACCACCCGATCCCGTTAGTCGCCTCTTACGACAAGCATAGTCACCTTTTATGGCAAGCATGGGTTGCTGAAGGCCTATTCTACCCCGGGACCTTCACGGGTCGGGTGTAAAAAGAAAAACAGTGATAAAGAGCACACAAAACACATTAAACATTAATGCAAAGTCACTTGGTTGGATTTGACAATGTTATAATGGCACCAACACAATGGTCACATTAATGTTACAGTTTCAAATAACTCACATCAGGGCTTTTGATCGGACTGAAACTTATGGAAGCAAAAAGTGGTGGAAGCAAAAGTATAAATTTGTTTCAAACATTTAAAACTGGCACCTGATGGATGTCTTACAGTGATGACAGCATCAAACTGATTTGTAAACCTCAAGGCCCAACTACTTGTACACAATTCATTGTGTATTAACAGAAACAGTATTTTAAACCTCACCTGCTTATTCCTAAATCTCACATTATACAAAAAGTTGCATATTCCTAAATCACACATTGTACTGATAGTTTCACAAGTACCAATTTCACATTGTACTGAAAGTTGCACATGCCTAGGACTCACATTCTGTAGTAGGTTACACATTCCTAAATCTCACATTATACAGGAAGTTGCACCAATGATTTAAATAATGTTTCAACTCAAGCTGACATAAATGTTGCCTGCCCATCTTGAAAGTTGCCTGTCCATCTTGAAAGTTGTCTGCCCACCTCTTTGACACACGTTTTTGCAACTTGTAACAAGTACAAATGAGTAATTAACCCTCTCTTTGATTGGATCTTATCGAACCATGTGACTACAGATATCCAATCATAGCATAGCTTCCTAAGCCAATCAGTTTTTAGTCTCCTATTGCTATCTTCACTGGCTGAAGATGTCCATGTATAATGTGGAATATACTTGTAGCTTTCATTCATCTTTCTTAAATCAAAATATGACATGACAATTAAAATGGAATGATCGTCCTGAGACCGAACTGAAAGTAGGTCAACCTTAAAATTTTCAGCCAGACAATCGGGCTGGTGGATAGAATTTCCAGGCAGCCCGACTCAAAATTTACCAGCCACGGGCAGTCGGGCAGGCCGTTATTTTGATCACTGAGTTGCACATTCCTAAATCCCACATTATACAGAAAGTTACACATGTACCAATCTCACATTGTACGTAAAGTTACACATGTACCAATCTCACATTGTACGTAAAGTTACACGTACCAATCTCTCATTGTACGTAAAGTTACACATGTACCAATCTCACATTGTACGTAAGGTTACACATGAACCAATCTCACATTGTACGGACCAAACATACCAAACCAACACAACATCAAGGTCATTAGGCACATGGTGTTACCATCACAACCAGTCAAGCCACTTCTATCTTCACTTTACAGATCAATCTCACGTCATAATCCTTAAAGCATTATGCCCTGAGAGTCACAAACATGGACTTTTCCACACTGAAGCTGTCATGCTTATCTCATGTTACCGAGTGCTTTCATTTTGCTCAACCATGTATGATAGGTTAACTGTAATACCAATTCAAGCCACTATAATATCAATTCAAACCTGAAATGAACAGAATGTCAAAATATGTTAATGTTCCATATGCACTTGTTTGCATGCATGGTCAACAAAGGTAATTCCTTACTTGCACTGTAATTATTGTAATTCAAATACATTTCACAAGAAAGTTCTTTTCAAGTGCAAGATGAATACTGTCTGCTTTTGGGCACACGAAGACTATCCCTACTAGCTGCTTGGTCATCATTACAAACACAGCCCAGACAAAGCTGTAAACCATGCATGACCCCAGACTTAGTCACCTGTCGTTTTGAAGGAGACACACCTGTCGAGGGCAATCAAGCGAAGCAATGTTTTTTACACCGGACTTTTGATACTAAACTTGCTGAATCATTGTTGTGAGAAATCTCAACATTGCATTTAGCTGAAACATAATAATCTGTTTGCGAATCTCAGATAAGGCAACATATTTGGGATGTCTGTCCTGCAGTACCTTTACCATAGACCTAACCTGGCAGTACACTTTCAAAGACTAGGTTTAATTAATGCCCCAATGAATGACTGTCTCTTAGAGTGATCAACAACTGTTGGACCGTAAACCTTGAGTAAGTAGGCCAAAAAAGTGGTGTTTATCTGACTTCGATTAACACCACATTCTCCAAGACTAGTCATCCTTTACATCTGATGCAGAGAAACTAGCATCATCACATCCTTAATTGCACTGACAAACCATCAAAAGACCATTAAGTTCAACATCATTCTCCATTTCCAGCTTATTGAGTTCCATAATGGTGTTTTGAACTCTGTAATGTTTATAAGATAAACATTATGACACAGAGTGCCTCCTGCAAACAAGTGCAATCAAGACAACATGGGATACAAGTGCTTTGAGATAAACCATTATGAAATCAAGAGAAGTTTTCAAGCAATGAACAAGAACACTGATAGCAATAAAAGTACAGATAAGCAGGCTATAGAAAAGCTGTCACATCTCTTTTCACAACTTATTTCCAAACTACATGCTCGGTGGGGAAACTAAAAGTCTCCTAAGAAATACATATGTAACCGTGAAGAAAGTAGAGAATGGTGCTTAATGTGTAATGAATGTCATATCTGCTTTCAAATTGTGAGGTGATTATGTATTTCAATCTTGCTTTTTGCCAACTAAGCAGCCATTGAAAGATGAAGTCTTTTGGGTTTTATTAGAAGAAAAGTGACCAAACCATAGCAATCACCTGTCATCTCTGTTTCTTGCCATTCATAAGTATGTGCTTGTGAGTCAATATCATGATGACACCCATTGTCTACTGAAAGGTGATCAGCAAAGACATGCAAAGGCACTCAATCAATCAGATGTTAGTTATATAAATTACTAATGCACTGAATTTGGAAATGTCCTCCAAGATTAGATGTAGACACATGTTGACAGTTAATACCAGATGATACCAGACGGTATCTACAATTATTTTCAGTTTCAATATCGTAACAATATTACTTCTTTGAGAGGCATATATAGAAATTGGTGAATCAGATAAGAACAACTTTATGGATGAACAACTTCTTTATTCAGGTGAAGTGATGTTTTGATACATATTCTTCTATCATTGTCAAACAAGTCGATATTACTTGCTCTGCTACCGTCCATGCTCTTGCAGAGTGTAATGAAGGAATGCATCAACTTCAGTGCGTTGAAGTATGGTATTGTTGTAGATGTTGTTGTTATTTGTTTCTAAAAAGTACAGAATTCTCCAAATATGCTTTCAGGGGCACAAGGGACCCAGTATGTAATTCAAATTGACATGAAACACAGGTTCCTACAACTTAAATGCAATGGCAACTGTCTGTATTAATACATGTGACTGATAATCAAAGATTAAGACTTGATTATTCACATATCGCTGCCAGAATAATACTGAAAACGATTAATAAACTTCAGTTGATATCATTTTATTTTGCAAGACATCTCACATTGCATGTGTTACTCTTCAAATGGAAACTGAAAATGATTTATTACATGACAAGACAGAGCTCAGGTGCAACCTGAAAACACACAAACGAAAAAACCCCAGGTTATTTATACCATCCTGCAGCCACTGCCCAGTGCATCTCAGAACACAGACTTCAGCAAGAATACAGCACAAAAAAGAACAGGCTTGGAGCAGTGACTCTGATGACTACTCTAAAGTCTTGTGTGATTCTGACTGTTCACGTCTTGACATTTTATGAAGTAATATGAAATGATCTGATCAAACCCAGAATAATATTATTTTCTAAATCATCAATACCGAAATCCAATCATTACATATTGCTGCAGTGAATCACTGGGTTTCTTTTGCACAACAAGGTTATTACCTAAGCTTGGACCAGGTGGAAGAAGATATTCTTTTCCTTAACTTAGCAATGAAAGAATATTAGAATATTCAAAAAAGAGCAATGGTATATTCAGGAAACTGAACAATTTGTTTTTGAAACATAGGAAAGAGAAAATTGTTCACCTTGTATTTCAACAAAAGTATGGCAAAGTACTAAGCTCCAAGTCGTACACAGCACTGCACTTACTTAATTGTACAACAGTGATTGAGTGAGTGAATTTAGTTTTACCAGGGATTTACCTTTAGTCATGTATTTGAGGGTCCCTGGGACTCATGCTCCTAACTTCCAGGGGTCCTGGACAACGAAATGGAGGTCCAGACACTTAAATATTATCATTAATACTGCTATTGTATTGTGTATCATGATCAACACATCAATACACAGTAATGAAATACCATAACACAGCAAGTAGCAAACTCAGTGATAACTTACTCTTACTTGATTGCAATTCTTGCAGAAGTACTTTGACGTTTTCTGCATTTGTGTGGATGCAGTAATAAATTTCATTATAAACTGTCAATTTTTATGTGTATAGGATGCAAGAACTTGTGTCCCTTAAACCCCTGGTTTTACTCAGCTCTTAGCAACACTCCACAAATCACGTCCAGGCTTTACATATTGTACTCATGTGGGGAATCGAACCAAAGTCTTTGGCATGTTAAGCGGACGCTTCAACCACTAGGCTACCCCACCACCCAGCTGTACACCATCTGTTTGTGGTATACGAATTAACCATAAATGGAGTTCACAGTGTGCTATCAGTCATTAGTCTTGCAGTGTTATGAAATATGACATGGTGAAATGATCATTTTGTGTGGTAATATGCATACATGTGGCTGCTTGTACTAGCCCAGAGATGGTTCAGTTTTACAGTTTAGGTATAGGTTTCAAGACTCCATCTTGACCTTCAGTGACATTCAGACATACCCAGAATGAAGTCTCTAGTATGGCTGAGAACAAACACATGGGCACAAAATTCAGGCATCTCACACACAAAAACCAATTGATCTTGATTTGACAAGAACAGAACAAGAATGGAATCAACTGGGAACATTCTTCTGCGAGAAATCCTCTTGGATAATCTATATAGTCCTGATAATTTTTCCTTATTTATGAGAACATTTATCACAAGCAGACGATTAGCTGAAAATCATTAATGCACAACAAAGTTTTTTGTTTCATTCGTCTCCATAGTTTGTGAATTTGAACATAACTAATATTATTTAAGGCATGACAATGCTGACATAGGAAATGTAGCCATCTATTTAATCCCTAAATGGGAAAAACGTCAAAACACTCTTTATGAACTCCATTTATTGTGGACTGACTATGTATATTACATCTCTATGCATGATCACTTTTATTCTTTCCAAAATAAACAACACAATTCTCTTTCAGCTCAAACATGTAGAATATCAACTGGCTAACACAGATTGTAAACATGCAGCGTTTTAAGGCCACTGACGATCATATCGCATGAAGTCATTCTAATACATTTTTTACAGCACAGCATACAAGTATTCCCATCAATTTCCATTTCAGGCATTTCATCCATTTTATTGCTCATGGCTATAAATTTGCCAAGTCAACAAAAAAATCTAGACACTGGATGATAAAATTTAGTATTAATGTGATGGAATATCGATCAATCGAAAATACCATTGAAAAAACCCTTTCGAAATTAAACATAAAATCTAATTAATTTTAGGGCAGAGAAATGTGTCATAAGCCAGGGGGCATGCACCATCGTGGTGTTAGTGATATAATGCTATCAATATGTGGCACCACCACCACCACCAACTATTGTAACGTTCATGAAACCCAGTCCTTTTCATTATCACTGTCCATGTTCATCTTGAATGGATTGAAAACACTCAAATTACAAAAGCAGACCACAAACTGATGTCTACATATAGAAAATGTAATTGAAATTGTAACTTCAGTCCTCCTAGTCATAAAAATAAATTCAAAATATTACTAGAAATGAATCTCTTACTTAAAAGATTGACCTATATTTCCCTTGTGTGGCTATTTGTAAGCAATGAAGGTTCAGACCAAACACTTCGCCTAAGCTGACTAATCAGGACGTCAACTTACTACTCTACATTCATTTGTGTCTTGTTCTTACACATCTTTATCAGTACAAAATAATCATATATTCACAAGAAAAACAACAGAGTAAGTACGTGAGTTGTGATTACCCCCTTTGAACAGCTCTTGAGATGTATTTTCGTACTTCTGGAGGTAGCTCCAATAGTGTAAGGTCTTTATACTGACAAACTATGGATCAGGATGAATTTCCGGGAATTTCCACTTACTATCAACACTTCCTTACACTCAAAGCAAAACAACTTTGCAATAGGAAATACCAATATCATATAACATCCTTTTTTATGTGTTTCTGTCATGACATAAAAGCTATGATGCAATTATAACTGTATGAAGATGGTGGGCTGACCTGCCCTGTGCAAGTTTGAACAGTACTGTT
Organism: Haliotis asinina; assembly: GCF_037392515.1. Lineage (NCBI taxonomy): Eukaryota > Metazoa > Mollusca > Gastropoda > Lepetellida > Haliotidae > Haliotis > Haliotis asinina. Next base: position 81,550,370 of record NC_090282.1, read on the forward strand.
ATTAGACAAGGCCATGGAGTAGGAATATTTCTTAAAACGTGACCACAGACTGAAACCAACTCTCAGCTGTGACTTGGTGTGTTGCATGGTGTAGACACTATAGACAGCAAGTGAAAGAGGCACATGGTCCAGGTGATCAGATGGGAGTGAAACAGTACACTCTTACCACAGGATGGTACATATTGTGGTATAAGGCCTTCTGGTTGGCCTGTTTCGGTTAATGAGATATGATCATAATGCATAAAACATACACAAGTCCAAAACTTCCTCTGTTTAACAACATGGAAAAAATAACAGTAATCTTAGTTATTTTGAATGAATGAAATTGTCATTCTATGACTCGACAGAAACGACCATATGAAAAACGAAAATACCAAAATTTTGGACTGCATTTTGGTTTACCAAGCAGAAGGCAAAATACAGCAGTTCTCTGCAGGTACAGTATTTCAGAAGTAGTCAGGCCCTGTGACTGATAATTGTGTGTCACAGTATCCTGACAGCATCCCATGACGTTCATGCTTTCAGTAACTGTCATGCCACGAGCTGAGTCAGTAAAGCCCACAATGGCTGCAATATTGTTGTCTGCAGCAGAACACAACAACAAACTATAAACATGCTGGATAGAACTTGTTCGGCCACTCTATCTGGAGGCTGCCTTTCAATACCTTGTCTTGCCCACTGGATGAATAAAAAAACACATACAGCTTCATTGTTGCAAACAAGACTATTATCACGAAAAAGTTGAAATACTAGTTGATTTTCTCACGGGAAATTCTCAGCATGATAAGAGGTCACCAATCTGGAGTCAAGCATTAATGACTTTTACATTTTTATTGCTACTTCAGTATATCGTCTTGTTTAATAAGTACTAATAAATACAATTTAGTCAGTTACATAATTAGATAAAAGCTCATTGTCATTTGCTCTATGTGTAAAATATACCATGAAAACAGTCAGTGCTGTCAAGGCCAGGTGATCAAGATCAAGGTCGAATAAACCACAGACATTTTCATGGACATCAGTATACTTACATTCCTGCAGGTGTGTTTCATCTGTCAGCATTCTTCAGTTTGTCCTTATAACACCATGGACTAAACTGATTTTACTTGAATATTTAGCCTTTTATTACTGACATAAGACATGAAATAGGCCTGGAGAAAAAACAGAAATAGAGCATAGTCCATGAGGATTAGTTGTGGCTTTACTAGGCTATAGTTTATTTCAGCAAGCTAGCATTTTCCTGTAACTTGATCTGCCCAAATGTGTTTGCCACATGGGAAACATCAACAATCAAATATGCCAGTGTGAAGAAGGAGACTGGATGTTTGCCAACAGTCAACTGCAAGGCCTATTCAAATAAATACATAGGTTTTTTCCCTCCGTGGTGGAAAAATTATTCAATACAAATTATCGAACCAACATGTGTTTCTGTGAATTTCATTTCATAAGACTACCATGAAGAAAAGGTCCTTTACATCTGGGAGAGAATTATCTCTGTAAACAATTTTGTAGTGGTGTATATTTTTACCCTTCTGTTCTGGAAATTATTGCTTAAGATGTAACAGAAAGTACTGGTGTAAGGCTGAAATGTGAACTGCTTGTAATAAAGTAAGGGGGCTTTCTTTTAGTTGAGGGTAAACATATATTTCCTGCATGCCAGCATCGTCAAATGACAAACACATGGTGGAGATTATTGTTTCATTTGAAATATTTCCATGAATTACCTCTAGGGCTTCTGTCAGAGTGGCAATAACTCATAATACTCATGGGAGTGTTCAATACTTGAGAGGAACTTTCTATATACAAACAACTGTTCCGTCAAGCATAAGCCTGCATAAACCATGTATGGTTTATAGCCAACTATGCATATAAGTTTCACGCTATCAGTCGGACTTATTATTCTATAAAAACCTAACTGTTTGATTGTCCTGATATTTAATTTGCCATCATCCTCAACATCAAAAGTCTGTTTTAGCAATTCAACTGTTTTTATTTGCTTTAACGTTTGTGAATTAGTGAACATGCATTTTGTCTTTGTAGTCACAGTTTCTGTGCATCTCCATACAGGCTGCTGCTGTTGTTGTCACTAAAGATACTCATACCAAGACTAATGCTTTGTCTCTGAATATATATTTTGATAGTAACAAATTAACCAATATAAATTGAAGAGAGACCAGATATTCTAGACTTGCTTCATTAAAGGCTTCAGCATTGCAGAGAGGGCTTGGCAGGAGGGAAAATAATGTGGTTCAGGGACTGTGAGAGAGACTAACTCGTACTATCTCTACACTATTAAACAGTACCATGTGCTGACATCTTATTTGCTCACCATCGATGCATGTTTTCAGGCATCTGCAATGTTTTTCTTTGTTAAATAATTTCCACACAGATGTTCACAGAGAGTGTTTGAGTGCACGAGTGTAGTTTAACAATGCTTGTAAACAGAAGCAACAAAACTCTTTCAACATTCATTGCCAAAGGTGGAGTCGATTGTACAATTGTGACTTTATCATGAGCAGATATTTGTTTCAAGAGTATCGCTTAGTGTAAACAAGTTGTGTCTGAACCTGACAAGCCAGTGATCCACTATTTGATATAATGACAGACCATGTGTTTATGAATCACTATGAAATAACAATGACTCCTGGTGTTCACGAAAAGGTGAGCGTATCCTGCCCCACTGGTGGCACCAATCATAAACATATGCTCAGTCTAGTCAGTTGTTCCCCTGAAATAATTCAGGAACATACTGTATGAGTTAAATTGCATCAGACATAATTTGGGTCACTGATGCATCAAATTTGGAAATTTCCTCCACATATCTAACGTGAAACGTCTTGAAAACTTTACTGATGCCTTGAATGGTGTAACCTTGATTAAGCAACTTCCAAGCAAGTGTGTCATGACGCTCTTTGAAATCTTGATATAAGAACATGTGCAATTGTACCTCAAAAGTTCTGAAATGTAAAAAAAGGCTAGAGATGATGGAATATTACTCGACATGAAAGGGAAATTTACTATTGGAAAGTTGAAATCATCCCTTTTGTCATACAGCCTTGTGGAGATGTTTTGTTTCACTGTGAATCTTTAATATCTAAATATGAAACAGTTGAGGTAGTCTTACTTGTCTCCTTAATTTCAAGATCTGGACTGACTTGCACGAAGCGATCTTAACGCTACAATGATTGTAACTCCCATTCTTCAACATAGGCGTAAGATAGTCTTAGCGCTAAGATTGCTTTGTGCAAGTGGGCCCAGGTGAGTAAACCAGTGGAAGGCAACACCATCCCCATAGTATACCTGCAGGATACCTGTGTAAGGTGAGGGATAGTCAGACTTTTTAGACTGATGACATATAAATATACCCTCCAATATCTACTAGTACTTAAATCAATATTAAGCTGGCTTATGATACTGGTTGTATTCTGGTATTTACACATTCTCTTCCCACAGAGGTTACTTGTCAGATCTTCCTATGAACCTCTGTTCTAATACGGCCATATTTCCTGGTTCTCCAAAAATCCCTTACCAACAAAAAATCGCAACAAGAATATCTCCCTCCTTTCTATCTAATCAAAATACCTGTTACATCAACTTAGATCCAACCTGATTACAATGCAAACAAATAGGGGGCCAAAACAATCCCTCTGCCAGCGACTTGTGTTGATGTGACACACAAGCAATTTAATGGCTAGCTAGTTCATTGTTAACGAATTTGATGGAGATGCCATTGATCCCCAAATTACACGACTGAGTTTTGTTTAAAAGAAATGTCTGCACATCCCGCAGGCATTCTCTTCCCACAGAGGTTACTTGTCATATCTTCCTACGAACCTCTGTTCTAATACGGCCATTTTTCGCGGTTCTCATAAAATCTCCTAGCGGCAAAAAATGGCAGCAGATTTATCTCCCTTTTTTCTGTTTAATCAGAACACGTGTTACATTGACTTAGATTCAACTTGACAAATGCAAGCAATGAGGAGAAACAAAAATGACATGACTGAGTTCTGTCTAGAAGAAACATTTGGGTATCGCACTCGGGAAGAGGTTCTAGTTTTCACGATGCATGCGGAAATTACCGAAATCTTTCTAAAGATCACTTTTGAAACAAGGTTGCTGATTGCACTACTAAATCTGATTGCCTCCAATCACAAGTCTTGAACACTCGCACCACGAAAGGGTCGTATTAGAACAGAGGTTACATAGGAAGATGTGACAAGTAACGACTGTGGGAAGAGAATGATCTCGCACGGGGGGAAGGTTATAATTTATTTCAAAGCATACGGAAATTCTGGAACCCTTGCTAATGATCAGTTTTGAAACAACATCGCTGATTGTACAACTCAATCTGGTTGCAACCAATCATGAATCCTGAACACATGCACCATGAAACGGTTGTATTAGAACAGCGGTTTGTCTAAAGATATGACAAGTAACCTCTGTGGGAAGAGAATGGAATTTTCTCTGTAACATATCTTCACCTCCATATTATCATTTTATCAATTCCTTGATTTCATTTTCAATTTGGTCATTACATCACTTTCAGCCCCAAAGATATATTCACTATACATCAATGGCACATCAATCACTTGTTACTAATGCCTTAGTCTCTGAATATACATAATTTTGGCCGTAACAAACTAACCCATATAAACTGACAAGGAGCCCCAGGGAGAACAGAGATTCAGAACCTGAAACGGAGGAAATCTAGACTTGCTTCATTTAAGGCTTTAGCATTGCTGAGAGGGCTTTGGCAGTAGAGAAAATAATGTGGTTCTGGGAGTGTGAGACAGACTAGCTGACATGAGACCACTAAAATATTGATGGGTGTGGCACTGAACAACAGACCAAAAAAATGAATCGATATCTATTAACTTTTGAATCAGTTCCACTCAAACAAGAACTGGCATAGTGCTGTACATAATTGATGGCACTAACACAGTAAAATTTGGACGAATCCTGGAAAATATCATAATCATTATGATTGATTATCATTATATGTGTACATGTGAAATGTTCACAATTTACAAGACAAAAGAGCAAGGAATATCCCAGAAACACTGTCACATACATTAAACGAGAAATTGTCATCCATATTATTTGCCTCTTACTTGTGAAAAGTTTGCTTTCTTTTAAAAAAAATGTAATGACAAGGTATGCATTAAAGCTCATGACAGTGAATAAGAGCTTGCAATTAATTTCAGACGCATGGGATGTTCGAAGAAGATTTCGGTATTTTTGCAAACTTTACGCATTCTGTCAACAGAAAGTGTGCCCAGAGTGACACTTCAGTGACACTCACTGGAAAGGGTATGGCTGATAAATAGCTCATTAGATCTTGGTCCAACAGCAGGGTTGCAGCTCCAGAACCCTGTGGCCCTCTAACTATAATATCAGTGGAAAACCTTATCTGGCCCCCCAAAATCTACAAGCAATTGTTGTGTCATCTAACATGTGGAGAGTACACAAGAATCATGTAAAACATAATGGTATTGTTTTAATAACAAATATCCAACAACAATGATATCCCCCTATGTTAGACCTATTAATGAATAGGCTCCTGATAAAACAGTATTTCCATTTACCTAAGTTCTTATTAGGGTCAACAAAATATGATGATTTGCTCTTATCATAGTCCTTATAAGGGTCCAGATAAAACAATTATAGCTCCTTACCTTACTCCTTGTGAGGGTCAAGATACAACCAGTATATCTCAGCATCTTACTCCTAATGAGGGTACAGATAAAACAATTATAGCTCCTTATCTTACACCTTGTGAGGGTCAAAATACAACCGTTACACCTCGTCATCTTACACCTAATGATGGTCCAGATAAAACAATTATAGCTCCTTATCTTACACATCATAAGGATCTACAGAGCAACTTTCATAACAAACATGACCAGACACAGATAACTATAGGCTACTCCTGGACATTATACAACAATTCATGCTAGTGCTAGAGAAATGTCAGTCATTCAATGAGACAGCAGAACTATCCTTTTCCTAGCAAACAATGAGGTCATATAAAGTGAAATAAACAAGATAATTTAAGGTCCTAATTATTTAACAAAAAAACCCCCAAAATAATCAGATTCATGTATTTATTCATCAGTATAGTGGAAGCCTATGGGGCGTGGTGGACCATCTTGCTAAATCGCCAGTCTAGTGATCCAGGGAGATGGAGGTGACAGGATCGAACCCATTTGTGACCAGGTGTAAAAACCAAAGCCCACTTGCACAAAGGAATCTTAGCACTATGACTATCGTAAGCCTGTGTTGGAGAATGGGAGTTACAATCATTGTACAATGTGACATAGAGACTGACATCCAACAATAGAGGGAAACAAATACCAGCGCCTTGAGCAAGCACTAGTTGCATGGATATGAGCGCTATATAAATATCCTATAATGAAAAAAAAAAAAATAAATAATAACAAGCTTATCCATTTTTTTCTGGATATTATGGCTTCATTCTGAAGAGATGTCATCTATTTTGGAGCATGTCACGGTACATTCAAAAAGATACTGAGCATTTTTAATGTAGTTTTCTGGGAAGCAGGCACAGAATAAATCATTGAATTTTTTAAGATATAATGTTCATCTCTCCTGGAATTAATTTCAGTTACCTTCACGGCCACCACACCAAACCCATGATTGGGCCTGCCACTTTTCACAGTGGTGAGAACAGGTATTGTATTGTCTGAAACATATCCCCTTGTGAACATTTATCTCATGATAAACAGTTAAAGATATAGACAGTGGTATCTCCCATCAAATTTGCTCATTTGATCCAAATTTACTACAGACATGAAACCCTTCCTATGGTGATCACTATCAGATGTTGTAACCAAACTGTAGCTACTGCTACCAGATTTGCTGTAACATGACACCTATCATTTCATCATGGGAGCACCTGACACACTATTGGCTAGGTCTTCTGGATCTGTTTGGTTTGGGTGACCTACATTACAAAGTACTAGGCTTGTTCTCAAGGATACCATGACTATCTATCAAGGTCAGTAAAGATGGGAAACATGTTGATGCAAATACTAAGGAAAGCGAGAGTATACAGAGTTAGGTCTAACATACTGGAGTCAGGTATGTCACCTTAATGAGAGAAGAAGGTAGGAAGCCCCTGAGGATCTGACAAGTCAAGGAATCTGGGACTCAAAACTATAATCAGTAACTCCTTACACAAATCAAGAGTTATCCTTGGGTTACTATCCATGACCTAAACAAACTCTAAAACATAAGACAAAATACTCAAGCTACTGTTACTTCTCAAAACCTCCAAACTTCAATTAAAGAGTGAGTGAGTGAAGTCTTATGTTGCTTTTCAATATTCCAGGAATATCATGGGACACCCAAAAAAGGGCTTTACACATTGTACACAAGTGGAAAATCAAGTTCACGTTTTTGGAAAGATGAACGAACGCTCAAACCACTATGCTACCCCAATGCTGGTTATGGTGCATACGGCAAAATCATCAGATTACATGCAGCTCATTGCTGACAATATTTCAAAATGAAAATAAAAATTCATGAAAGAAAGAAAATTGAAACTTTTTATGAAAAAAAACCCAACATTTGATGGAATATTCATTCAACAACTTTTCAATACATATGCAAAATTTCAGCCCTGTTGCTTTAAATAGTAAATATTTCATTTGCCTGCCCTGAAGCAAATTTATGGGTGCGCGCAAGTACAACTTAATTAACTGTATTTGGTTCACCTACGTGTGAATCTAAGTACATCTTACCTTAAGTTTGGCCTGGATCAGCCTTGCCTTCGCTTTAAGGCAAGGCCGACCGTACAAAAACAGCCCAAATTACAGTACTGGGCTGTTCTAAAGATTATAGCCCTTGTGAGGAGATGGTTGCCAATGACAACGGCAATAAATCATGTTGATACAAGTAACCTGACACACTGCTGGCAGGCTGCCAAAGGTTGCTGGGTTGCAGCCAATCCCAGTAAGGTGTTATCACAAACTTTAAATGCCAATGGCAATTTGCTCAGTGGGGAGCCCACCATCGCTGGGCATTTACATGCAAATACAGCAACATAGTCATAAGTAAATATTTGAAGTCTGGGAGCGCAATAAAAACCATGTGAACCTGATTAGTAGTTGCCACGGCAACAGCCCATAATCAATAGCGGAAACCGCCAGGGTTCAGGAGCCAATGCACAACAAAAGAGCCTGGCCGTGTAAATGGGCGGGCATTATTCAGCTGGAGTTGACACATGAACAGAGATAATGACACAATGAAAGGATTCCATCCATGCCAATAATGCACTTTACTGGTCCCTGGTACACTGCTGAGCCCATTTAAACTTGCATTAGCATAAGAACAGAAGCAAGCTCTGTACGCTTTATAACAAGGCAGGGACATGAAGTAGTATTGATTTCAATGATTTTTTTTGTGATTTGCTATACGCAACACAAAATATTTTCATGTTGATTGATTGTGTAAGTGTTATACAGAGAATACTATCATTTCTCTATACAGTCAAAAGTGGGAGAGATGAAATTTTCACAATGTTGTCACACAAAAATGTATATTATGCCCTGGGGACAACATAGCAATATATCTGTACAAAGTGTGTGAACAACCACACTGTACATATCCTGACAGCCTTGGTATTTCAGACACCACTATCTTGACTATGGATGTCATATGATGTATCAGGTTTGAAAACCCTTCCTGATTCTACTTACTGTAGGTAACATGTTTCCAATTGTACATCAATATTAAAAGTGTAAGTATGTCAGCATTCCTGCTATTAAACAACATGTGGGTTACGACAAGCTAACATCCACTGTTGGGCAAGAGAGAGAATGTATATGTTCAAAACAGCAATATTATTCCCTACGCACACCATGCCAAATGCTTATTACAAACAAATTTGACAATAATTCCTTAAAGCACTTTAAGTCTTGCTACCATGGCACAGATGTTTCCCATAGATGTTCAGTTTTCTGGGGGAAAGCTTGAGAGACACCATAACTAGGTTCAATGGCAAGTCAATGCAGAATTCAAGCACATTTTTTTTAAAACAAAAAACATTTTGTTCATATAATACAATCAACAAACCCTATAAAGTACCATACAATACCTCTGCCATGAGACCAGCCGATTGTATATTTCAGATTGTATCATGAGCATGTGTTCATCAGTCACAATCAAACAGTGACAACACCAGATCTTTGTGAAAAGGATAAAAAGTATGGAACATATATTAAAAGTCAAAGTTGGAAATTGCATCAAACATAATTCTTTTCACTGATGCATCAAATTTAGAAATGTTGCACATAAATCTCCCTGAAAGTTTTACTACAGAGTTGAAAGTTGACATTCTGATCAAACAGCTTTTCAGCAAGTCATATAGCTGTCTCTGATATCTTTACTCAGAGAGCATGCTCAACAGTACGTCAACATTGTGAAATGTAAATCCAAAAGGCTTGAGCTTTTGGAATACTGAATGGCATAATGGGAAGGTTAATACATTGTGACATAGAGGAAGACATTCTGCGACAATTCAGTTTGCTTGAGCCTTCAGGAAGGCTATGACAGAAAAAAATCGCAGTCTGTGGCTATAGCTAGTTGTCCGAAGCTCGAATACTGAAACACTTCTTGTCTAGTAGTAATAATATTAAGAGCTGATCATAGTTCATGGTCAATACATAAAACTACTCTCTACAGAAACAAAGAAAAATTCACAGGCTAAGGCTAATGGGCAACCAACGTTTTGGCACAGTGAACAGCTGTATGATATATAATATAAAGTATGTTAATCTGGCTAATGTCCCTCTGTCAACGGAAGCATTGCCAGACCCAATTGCAAAGCAAGTGAAGTCCCACAACTTCCATATTTTTTTAAAAAAAAGCTCACATTTTCCCTTTGGAAACCAACATATTTAGCTAAACTCACACTTGCTTACTCACAAATCCGAACTCATTTGGTCAGATAACATGTCCAAGACTCAGTTAACACCATAGCATGTGATTCACAATTTCTCTCAAACTTTGCAGCCAAAGAAGTACATGGACAAGAAATGTTAAACTTCACAGTTAGGGAAAACAAAGAATTCTGCAGTAGGCCACTTTAAAGAATCAAATTTTATACGATATGAAGACTATTTCAGCTACAGCCAGACAATGAGTTACCAAACATTCCAGACACAGTTCATGGATCAGACCAAATATTACCTACCACAATTTTCTTGACTTGTGAACAAGGCTATCAAAATGATAAACACTACAAATAGTTCTGATTGATCTTATTTCTCAAAAATGTTTAAAACCTGGTGGGCTGTCAACTTAAATGTCAAATTTTATTCAATTTAAGTACACATATGAACAGAGATCCGAGTCTGAGTCAGTCTTTTCCTTTGGAGTAGCTATTCCTGTTCACCTGATGTCTTGCAGCTTCTGATATTTCTTAGTATTTGGCAACAACAAAAAGCTTAATTGATATTAACAAATGCAGTGATTACAGAACAATATTGTTAATGCTTTTTGTAATTTTGCCTTTGACACTAAATTAAAACTAGAATGCTAATGGCCCAACCATTGGGTATGTAACTTTTCACAACAGTCAGCAAAAGAGAATGCCCCAGTCTGTCAGGCAGCCATGCCAGCTTAATACTTGTTAAACAGTTCAAAGTAAACCATACACCACTAATAATCAGAATATATATGCAGGCCTACCATACAAACAGTGAACATAACATCAAACTGAATTCATATACACCAAAACAGAACTCATATACACCATAACAGATAAAAAAAATCACCAGAAACTGTCACAATATCCTCTAAAACCGAAACAACCCCCCTGTAACGGAAAACTAATTGTTTGAAATGGTAACAAAACTCGCATATCAGCTACAACACCGCCCAAGAACGGTTGCCAAGTGCACTAAACGGCAGTCAAAGCATCCAAAAATGGCATCCTGAAACGGCATAAATATCATCAAAGATGGCGGCGAGGAGAGACGAACAGGCTGTAGTCAATAATGTTTTTCATCACCCTGAGTCTAATCTTGAAAATTTGACACCAGGATGTAGTGCATCAACCCCCTATTGTATTAAGCTTCAAACCTATGTTCATACTTCCCAATGTTAGGCTTGCGATTCTGCATAATTTGGTCCCCCTGGTGATTTTTGTCCTGTTTTGGTGTATATGAGTTCTGTTTTGGTGTATATGAGTTCAGTTTTGATATTTGTTCACCTTTTGTATGGTATTCCTGTATATATATTTATGAGATTGAACTGAACACTTTTATTATGTAGGCTATCTGAAACTCAGATTGCATGTACAATGTGTGCTTTAAGTAGAAACAAAAACTGAAGACATGGAAAATTGATGTTTCTCTTAGGCAGGCAATGCGCCTCAGATGTTAAGTGTCTATATTTTCAGCATGTATGTTTACAGCAAGTTTTTGTCTTTGAACACTCATGTCAATGTTTAGAATATATGACAATGTATTTAACATGTTTCCATTATGAAACAATGCATGAACCTGAATAAACTTGTTTCTGCAGTAGCTGATGTGAATCAAAAGATTGGGGAAGAAGAGAAACAATTACCTCATGTTCATGAATCTTACCTTCATCAGGAAGGTAAATATAGACAATCCTTCATTATTGTCATGGCTAGGTTGAACAACAACAACAACAAAACTTTGAAAAAATCATGTCCTATGAAACAAATATGGAGACTCAGACACACCAAGATATTACGGTTTCCTTTTCCATGCACCCTTGTAGGGATTTAAGTCTCAGCACAATTGCAAAACATTCATTTGTCACACAACGTTCACAGCTCATAGCTTAATTCGTCAGCTGCAGTAAAATCTAGTGATTTATTCCGATAGTTTGGTTGTCAGGGAATTCTAAGGGTCTGATGTGTTTTGCCTGCCCTACATGTCTGTCATAGAATGAAGGTGACACTGACATCATAACAAAGATCATCTATTTTCAGTTTTGCTTTGATTAGACTAAAAAACTCAAGAAGCTTGTAGGGACTGATTATCAACTCATCAAACAAACATTTGACAATAAATTTAGGGTGTTTTACTGCTATCTTACAGTTTGTCAAAAATAAATTATTGACAACTTCTACTTTCATAATAAAATGTAATATCACTAATAAAACATACTTGTAGTGAACTACAAAAATATCTTCATCATGTGCACATATTTGTCTTTTGTATAAAACTAAATCAGAACCCACTAACAACATTATGTACTTATAAGTAACATTTACTTATTCGGTTGTGTCGTTGAGTGATATTCAAGAATCTTGAAATCGCATTCTTATCTTTAGAGCCACCCATTCAAAACGACATATATCTTCAACTTGACTAAATAAGGTAGAAAAAAGTTTGGATAGACAAACATTAACCAACCTGAAACATTTGAATATCATCCACACAACACATCAGCAAAACATTCAAATATATATATTGTTTTTACAGCACTGTGTGTTCATATGCAGTTCATGCGGACTGTTTCCACAATACTTGGTTGCTAAGCAATGACAGTAGTGTTCTTCAATAAAACATATCCTTTATAAATGTATTGCATTCTTGTATCACACAAACCCTATCTGTTAAAGTTACATTTCTTAAAGCCTTTGGTACGCCAAGTGTTTCTGTAATATTGCTAGTTTCCAAAACAAACAGCTCCAGAAGAGATGTTTAGTAGTTCAGCTGACAACAATCAACAGCTCCAACACACAAAAGAATCATAATACAGCATTGCTGCTTTTGATAAATACAAACATAAATACCATATATTTGTGATACACACCTAGGTTACACTGCAAAATAACCACTAACTACTGTTTTCATTTGATCAGTTTTTCACACATTGGCTTGAAGGTAAAAATAATACTAAAGATGGCAAACTGTCACAATGAAACAAGGCAAAAGAGTAATTTCTTTCAACAGATTGTTCAAATGTGTAAAAACATCCTACGTAATGTACCACTATTAGTGACTACTCAAACGTTTGTAAGGTTTGGATAAACTTTGTCTTTGATACGCGTAGTTTTCACCAATACACACACAGAAGTCAGTAGGTATACACAAGCAACTGTCCTGACACGTCTGAGGATCCAGAAGTGGAATTGGCCTTCAGCAACCTATGATTAAACTATGATGATAACTACCTCAAATAACACAATCACATGGTCAGGTTAGCTGAATGACTGATGTATGTCATGTCATCAAACTTGTATAGATGCTCATGATATCAATCACTAGATTGTCTAGTTCAAATTCAGTTACTTATGGAATGTTGTCATGTACCTTGAACAGTGCTGGGTGCAGCATGAAACAATCCAAGTACTGAAAACAACAGCAGCAGCTGGAAATATGCAGGAGGTGAAGGAAACACAGGGAAACACAAGGGCATATAAGCTTTAGGAGTGTGATCCAAAATGAAATAGTGAGCGAGTGAGTTTTGTTTTACAATGCTTCTAGCAATATGCTACCAATATCACAGCGGGGAACACCAGAAATGGGCTTCACACATTGTACCCATATGGGGAATCAGACCAGAGTTTTCAGTATGAAGAGCTTCAACACCATGTACCCCCAAATAAAATAGAAAATATATGAATGTGTCAAAGCTTCAAGAACAAAACAAAGCCAACATAACAACCACATAAAAGACCAGCACTAACAAATTTAAACTGACAGAAGTTGTTAAAGGTGACAACATTCATGGTGTTTGTGGTGTTGACTGATAACAGTAATATCTCATGAATAACACGAGGACCTGGAATAAAATCAGTTCATGATGAGTTAATTATCAGTTATTCAAAACTTATTTACTGCTGTACACCAACAATGTTTCAAGTCTCTCACACATAAATGAAATGTCATTTATACTGATATCCAGAGTGGCTGAAAGAGAATTTGTTCACCTAAATACTTCAGATGGGTGTGACTCAACAACAGAAGGCAGTAAGCTGTCCCTGGTTTGTGCTGAACAAACATCACCAATGCCAATAGACTGCTGTTATTTATCTTGTCCTTTAATAGCATCTTCTGCTAAAGCAGACCAAACATTGTCATACATCTCCACCAACAGACTGACGACTTTCTATGCTTTCCTCCATATTTACTCCAATCTTGAGGGAGTCATTAACCAACCTCTTTTATAAGGTGTCCATTTACAATTTTTTCCATTATTCTAGAAGAAATCTAAGACTGCTATCTTCATGTTCTTTTGTACAAATGTTTATAAAGGCTTTTACATTTAAAAAATAATTCTATTTTCTATTTCTTGAGGGAGTCTTCTGCTTAGAAGTTCAACATCTGTTCTGGAATAACAAACCATGGTGACTGTTGATATTTTTAGATTATCATCAACCAAAGATTTTTTCCATATATCTGCCAAACTTGCAGATGCGAAGGAATGGGTTTTGTTAAATATGACAGTATCTCACTCTTTGTCCACTTCCAACTTTAGTTATGTGATACTTATTTTTCTTAATTGGTTAAAGCACCTGCTGATCCTAGAAAGGTGAAAACAGAAGAAAAATACAAAATAAAAAATTACTATTACTAAGTAACTTTGTATGAATGAATTCTGAAATTTCATTTTTGAGGTTTTCCCAAACGAATAACATTGAATGAATGAATTCTGATATTTCATTTTTGAGGTTTTCCCATAATGATTTTTTACACACACACATATACACAAAGCCATGGACCTAAATAAAGAGGCTAAATGGGCAGGAAAACCTCCACGCACACAAAGTCTAAATGTTTCTCTTACTCAATGCCTTAAACATTTTGTAGATGAATATGGGAGGATACAAGGCCACTTGAACATTGTCATTTCCCGGGAAAAACATTTGGCCATCCTAGTTTGCCATACAAAGTAAACACATTGGTCCTTTCTGTAATCCCACACATTGGGATGTGGCAAAAGAACTTCTGAACGAACACTGTAAGATGTACATTATTAGCACACAAAAGCTATTCAAGTGAAATCATGCAGAAATACCAGTGAAGCATTGTTTGTCTGACAGTGGGGCATCTCAAACAACTAAAGAGGAAATATTACAGGACAAAGTTATCTACAAGAATCTCTTCCCCAGGTCAGGTTACTGCTGAAAATAGTCATCTTGAAAAGGCTTGTTGAAGCACAACCTAAACAATACTCCTGCCCTATGCTTGACATGATCTCGACATTAAGACCTTTGAGCATAAAACGATGGGGTTACACTAGTCTGAGAGAAGCATATGCTGTGTTAAGATTATCTACTAGTATATTTCGTACTGCTCCCTTTACTGTAGTGAGTGAGTGAGTGAGTGAGTGAGTGAGTGAGTGAGTGAGTTTAGTTTTACGCTGCACTCATCAATATTCCAACTATATGGCAGCGGTCTGTAAATAATCGAGTCTGGACCAGAAAATCCAGTGATCAACAACATGAGCATCGATCTGCGCAAATGGGAACTGATGACGTGAGTCAACCAAGTCAGCGAGTCTGACCACCTGATCTTATTAGTCGCCTCTTACTACAAGCATTGTTGCCTTTTATGGCAAGCATGGGTTGCTGAGGACCTATTCTACCCGGGGATCTTCACGGGTCTTACTGTAGTGAACTGTAGTCTTTGTGAAGACATTTTGGTAATAGGACATACAAATATTGTGCTATTACATTGAACCCTCCATGTGTAATATGAAAACACTTCATAATGTCATTACATTGTAAGTTACTTGCGTATCATAACACTGCAAGATGTCATTACTTTTTATCTTACCTCACACATAAATGTTGCTGTCAGCTTGGCTGAGCACTCTTCTATTATTTTCAATGTAACCAACTGCCAGTGGCAACTCATTTGGTACTTCATGGTACTTCATGTTTGAATAACATTGACTTATGTATGATGTATGGAAATTATGGATGTTCTACGAATGCAAGCAAAGAAAGAACACTAAAACTGTTTTTCTTGAAAGCAAATTCTAGCAATGGCTACAAAAAAAAATGTACCTGTGCTTCAGACAATTCAAAATTAACATTCCATCAAATGCTTGTGCTTGTCTACTTCAAAAAATACATACATTTTCATGAATATTATCAGTTTTACTTACAAGGTTGAATTAAATTGATGTTTATCAACTTGTTCATATGAAAGTGCAATAGTAGTCCCTGCGTACTGAATTTTGTACATCACAGAAACTAAAGCACTTGTTGCAGGAATGGCTACATGTGACCTTCTAACACCTGTGTAAAGGCTAAATGTAGATACTGAAATTAGTTTCATGACAAAATATCTGAATGATACGCAAAACATACATCATAATAGTGAAATTGTAATCGGAAGGATACGGCAATTGTGTTTACTCTTGCTAAAACGACGTTCACCTCAAAGAAATTGCCTAATATGTACAATGTTGACATATGATATTACTACCGATGACTGATTTCTTACAAACTAGCCTGAAAAGGGTAATCAGAATGATTCTGACTATCTGTGTATTGTTATATGGCTTTTTATTGTTTTCCCTGTAAATAACAAAAGAAGCCAGAAATGCTGACAATTACAGTTGCTCAGCATGCTTTTGCATCAGTCATGGCATCACGCTGCATGGAAATTTCTTATGAATCATCAAATCATAATATCGTTGCATACTATTAACTAATCATGTAGGTCACATGAGAGTCATTATAAGTTGTTCACTGGACCCTCGGGGACCATGGGTTGCGGTACCCTCGATGTTTGTTTATGGTCCCTCATGGGTTGAGGTACCCTCGCTGGTTGTTTATGTTCCCTCATGGGTTGAGGTACCCTCGCTGGTTGTTTATGTTCCCTCATGGGTTGAGGTACCCTTGCTGGTTGTTTATGTTCCCTCATGGGTTGCGGTACCCTCGATGTTTGTTTATGGTCCCTCATGGGTTGAGGTACTCTTGATGCTTGTTTATGTTCCTTCTGCCCAAAGGGTGAGGGGAACAAAAACAAACATCATGGGTACCTCAATGAATGGTCCCCACCAATCTGTAAAAATCAAACGATTCGAATCTTGCGTCTTGCCAATTTTTCTCATAGTTATTGTCTTAGTAAAGTTGCCGCGATGTGATTCCCCTTCTTAATATTCACATGGACTACATTTGACTGTTTTGTCAGAACTTATTTATTGGAAACAGAGTCAAATGTTTTCATTGTCATCGTTAGATTTTGCAGAAAATCAAACACAAGAAATACAGATTCAGAGCTATCTCCCTTCCATCGATTTCCATTTGCAAAACATCAGAAATTTTTATGCATCAAGAGCCATTTAATATGTTATTCACTACCACAAAGCCACGAACTACCACTAAATGAGCTGCTATAAGCAGCAGGGTAAATTGCAATGTACCACCCTTGTAAGCAAGGTACACTGAAAATAACAGAAGAGCGCTCAGCCAATCACAAAACAACATTTATGTATGAGATAAGATAATAACCAATGTCCCCCTTGTGACCAGTGAACAACTTATAGTAGTCTCTTTGTACATTAAGATGTGAGTATATTGTCACCTCCTGGCATCTCATAGCATGACAAGACATAACATTTTAACATCCTTGCATATAACAGTACTACAAGATATTATTACAAAGCAGCCTCCTTGCATATAACAGTACTACAAGATATTATTACATTGTAGCCTCCTTGCATATCACAGCACTACAAGATGTCACACATTGTAGCCTCCTTGCATATCACAGCACTACAAGATGTCACTACACTGTAGCCTCCTTGCATATCACAGCACTACAAGATGCCACTACACTGTAGTCTCCTTGCATATCATAGTACTACAAGATGTTATTACAAAGCAGCCTCCTTGCATGTCATAACACCACAAGATGTCATTTCGCTGTAGTCTGCTTGCATATCACAGCACTACAAGATGTCATACATTGTAGCCTCCTTGCATATCACAGCACTACAAGATGTCACTACACTGTAGCCTCCTTGCATATCATAGCACTACAAGATGTCACTACACTTTAGTCTCTTTGCATATCATAGCACTACAAACATGTCATAATTCTGGAGGGAATATTCTTGGTACATACACACTTTCGTATCATCCTTAGAAACACAGATTTATTTATCAACCACACTCAGAAGTGATTCATACCCAGTATGCATTTCACAACTGAAATGTGCATTGCACTTGATAACAACAGACCCCAAGGACAGTACCTGCAGAATTGTGATGTGGTTGCATTCACCAGTGTAACAGTGTTCAATCTGACCACAATTGACTAATTTCAGAGTTGGTAACCGGTAACTGCAGACAAAAACTCTTAACCACCTTTATGGAAGTTCGACAAACCACAGCAATTAAGTTGATACAATCACCACCAGTGTGAGCAAATACAATTATTAGGTCATGACAGTTGTCATAGTTTTCATCATAATTTGCATGACTTGTTACTGTGACTCAGCAGAGCTTGTAATATGACAAGGCCATAAACTCAATGCAGATGCTGTACATGTAACTGCAGTTCAGCAAGCACCTGTTTGCTTCCATGGTTCTGAAGATGTCATCTATGCCCTCACTCAACGCATTAAAGCATTTATTACGGATGTATACCTCAACTCACACTGAATTCATTTCATGCATATATCAAGTGCAGCATGTCCACAGATTTCCATTACATTACCTGGAGCGCTAAGGCTCTCCAAAGCCTGCCTACATGACATCTTTCAATCTGCTACTGAATTAGCTGACACTTACCTGATGGACATACAAATGGGCAGCCTGCTCAGCTTCTAACAGTAGGCGATTGTTCTCAGCAATTTCTGAAAGAGATAAGGCATAATGTCTAAGACCAGGAATAAAAATACATTTCGCAATTAAATTTAAACAGGCAGGATTGTAGACATAAAGTACATGTCACACACTGCCAGCTTCCCAAAGAAAAATAATATATCTCCCTAAACACTCCTTACTCTTAAGCTTTTTGTAAAAGGAATATCTCTAGTGATGCTTCTTCAGATGTTTACTACAAGCATGGATTTGGTGCTGTCAAACACACTCTGGAAAATATGAACCCTCCAACAACTGTCATGTCTAAGAGACCAAACAAAAGACAACCAAAAATATTCTTGAGCTCCAATGACTGCATTCATAACTGACCAATGGCTTCAATACTCTTGAATTCTTTATTTAGCATGTGTATAAAGATATTGTAACTCCTATTTGAAATGTATTGTACATGGACCTTTACTGTCACCACAAACTGACTTTGTCATCTGTGTTAACCATATTCCCTGGTATCATGATACTGTCCTGTATATGCCTGTTGTACTGTAACCTCATCATCTTAAGCAATGCAATTTGCTGACTTGTGCTGCATCCCTTGAGCATGCCAGATGCTAAGACGAATCTCAGATGATGTTTCCAGAATTGTTGGTAGCACCATACACATGGTCCAGATAATGATCCAATACTCGTATCACTTAAGCCTTTGCTACTGAACCAAGATACTGTTACAATGACTCACTCATCATCTGGAATCATTTTGTGTAAAGATTTACTACAAGCAAACTCTCAGAACTCGCAAACTCACATCAGAACTTTCATGGCATCTTGTTCATTATATGTGTGTCAGTATTGTTACAAACAGGTGAAAAATGTTCAATAACAAGAATACACAATCAGAATTATTAACGTAAATAGTACTAAATTCAAGATACACTTTGCCAAACATCAAAGCATTGGCAACATCATTTACTCTAAGCACCTCACAAATGGCAACTGCAGAGGATTGATTCCTCGCCAGAACTTTCTTACACTGTCTTTTACAGCACACTTCACCCCTGGAATGACCAGACAGATATGAATGTTCATGATTTCATCTTTGCCAGGTATGTGTCTGTGTGAAAGCAATGTTTTTTCCTGGACCAGACATTAGCACCCTGGGATATTTGTTACAGAAAGTTCTGGTCAATATCAATGAGCAAATTTTCAGTCAAAAGATGATAAGTGGTCATTGAATATGATTAGGCAGATAAATGTCACAGAACTGTAATCTGTACATCTGAAAATATTAGTTCACAACATTTTGCTACATAACAATGAGTATTTTGTACATATGAAATTATTAAAGAATATTTTATCACTAAAGATCTAGTTTTTGCCTACAATGGAGAAGAAAACATTATGTAGTAAACACAACACTGAAAATATTCCACACAAAATTATATCCAGGCACACAAGAAACAAGGATGCATGACACACACTCAGGACAACAATTACATGAACAACACAGCAGTCTCCAGAAATAACTTATGGCACAATCTACTGGCAGATATTCATGGTAGTACACACATGTTTAATGGTTAAGGATACAATTTACAATCATTCACATTGCTGAAAGTAAAAACTCTTAAAACAAAAATATCAAACAAGTTGCATAGTCCATTAGATAATTCCATAGGTTTATGACTCACAATCAGCTAATTAAAAGATTTGAGCATGTCCTTCCCCACCAAACACATGCAAAGGCATGTCAATTATTCACTTGAAAAAAACAGTATAACAAATGACTCCTGAGCTCAAGAGTAAAAAAAAAAAAGACAAACTCTTCAAGTACATAAACTGGATTTCTTATGTGATCATGTATCATGGTGAAAACATATTATCGAAACCTGTATCCAACAACAAGCGCACGATGAGTATTTCTAGAAAATCACAACCTAATGGTTTCATCAATAACAATCACTTTTCAGATCGAAATCTCTACCATTGCCATACCTATTGACATATTAGTTAGCTGTTCAAGAAAATTGCTCCATCCTTTGTGAATGTCAGGAACTGTATCAGAAGTATTCTGTTCCTGATCTTCCCATACCATAACAAGTGTTTCAAGAACATGGCAGTCGCTCTCAGTAAATGTGAAATTGGCTTGAATGTTCAAAGCATCATTATCCAACCACTGACTGCAAGATTAACTTATGATGACCATGAGGAACCTTTGGACAACATGGCAGTGCTTGTATTACCCATAAAGACCACAAATCAGCCACTGTCAGAGAGCATTGTAGAGTCATCACATGGAGTTTCTACTGCCTAAGAGGACCACCATCCAGTTGCCCTCACTACCTTTGACCACCATCTACACTTTACCAATGAACATGACAATGACATTACTGTCTTGGACCAAGATCCAGTTATTATCAACGAACATGACACTAACATTACTGCCTTGGACCAGCATCCAGTCATTCCCAATGAACATGACAACGACATTACTGTCTTGGACCATCATCCAGTCATTATCAATGAACACGACAGTGCCATTACTGCCTTTGGCCACCATCCAGTCTTTATCAATGAACAAGACAGTACCATTACTGCCTTGGATCACCATACAGTCATTATCAATGAACATGACAGTGCCATTACTGCACTGAAAGATGACCAATCAGCCACTGTTAGTGAAGATGGCAGTGTCAGTTAAGTCCCAAAGGATCACCACAGAACACTGATGGTTAGCATGACAGTGCCTGTTATGATTAAAAGGGCCTTCATTCGGACATGTCTAAACATTGGTATTTCCCAAGTGAGAGCAAGGTACATATTGATATTTAGGCATGAGTGTCATAAACATTGTATAATATGGGCACAAATATGCTATTCTGTCTATTCCCGAAGTCATCAAATTGAGGAAAATAAACCTAAATCTACTTTCAAACACAGGCTGGCTACCCACCCTCGCTGCACAAGAAACGTGACGTCAGCATTGTTCCTGACGTTATGTCACCATGACAAAGTGATATTTTGCCCTTGGGCAATTGTATGAAAAATATGAACCCAAATATTTACTCCCTTATGGGTAATAAAAGCCTTTACTACTGCAGAGTGAAATGTTTATCATAACTATTGTGTAATTAAAGTCAAAGTCTGATAGTGGTGGGAAAGTATGATTGCTGAAGGCTTGGGTGTCACAGAAAGGCTGTCAATTTGGTTGTCATATTATATGACATTAAATCAGGAAGACACACCATTATGAGCTCTCCTTGACAAATAACTGAATGATTCAAGATACTGATGAATCATCATCATGGCAAAGTCTGTGAATCGGAAACTTCAACTTCATGATAGTAAACAAGGACATGCTTAACGTTTTTTGTCAGTTGGATGTCATACTTCCTTTGATAACTCACAAAGTCTGGGCAAGAAGGAGTAGCGTAACTAGTCCATATCACTCTGATCAAGCCTTCAAACTTCATATCAACGTGGCATTAACATCGGCAAACATCAAGATTAGGTTAACCAATTTAACAGTTCAGGAGTTTTATCATCTGAATTTTAACCGCTTACATACTTTGTTCAGCATCTCTGATATACATTAATGATGGCAATGGCCTGCTATATTCATCCATTACAGTACAAATACTGTACAATCACTACATGACAATCTGAACAACAGCAATATGAACAGCATAAACAGAAAGTACTGGTTTGATACACAGAGCTGGTTCTGGGAATAAAACTAAATAATTTGCAACTGCCAAACAGAAAGAAACTAAACGATAGCAGAGCCAACATGGACACATAGAGCTTACGTTGGGCAGCCCCTACAGCTTCCTGGTAATCGGCTAAAGCAACCCGGTATGCTTCAAATGCTTTCTTATATTCCTCCTGCAAAGAAAGAGTGGTGACTCACATGTATATGTTACCTGCCATAGTTCTAACACAAAACTGAACACATCTGGATCATATATCCATTTTGTCATAGAATTAGTAAAGCGTTATCATATCCAGCAACAAGGTGACGATATTGACATTCATCATATCAGATGGAACATCTGGCATCTTCCAGTACCTTCATCTGTCTCCCTGATACAGGAGCATCACATTGATACATGCAATGGGTGCTGCATGCTCTGATGTTAATGATAAGTACACACCTTCTCTTCTCTGCATGGTCCAAGTCTGTTGTTGAGTTAAATCTACTTATGAAGCCATCTTTTGAAATGGAGCACCTTTAGAATTCAGCACCACAATTTCTTGTGAGGACGTTCCCAGCCATATGTCTCATGCATGAATGATGTGCTTGTATAAAAATGATTGTGTGCTTTCGTGACAGAAGAAGTTGTAGGGAACACAGTACGGATAATGTGGATCGTGCTAAGGAATGAGTGAGACATGGGCATGTTTGGTGATGGCACGAGGGTGAGTTAGACTTTCAATCATTATTGAAAATATGTAGATCTAGAGGTGAAAGTTGCTGGAGGCCGATTTCCATCAGCCCAAAATATCGACATTAAACCATTTAATCCTTTATTTAACTTTTGAAGTTTTTGGTCTCCCATTTTCCTTTGTGAACAAAGTATTAAAAATGGAAAAGGAAAACACATTGGTACTCATGCATTTACCTACAATATTGGATTAGGTCCCTTACCCTTGCCCTAAACCCTAAACCTAACCCTTGGAATAATTCTAATAAATATAATATGCTCACCGAACTGGCACAAAAATGGCTGACGTATACAGTGTAATGAATTCTTACAGCTTCGAAAAATAAATATTTCCTTGAAATAGTGCAAATTACTGAATGACAAAGATACATATGTATATTAGTTTACAGTTGTAATTCATTTGATCCAAATAGTTACGTTTGAAACCGAAATATAGAATATAGTTAGATTATTTTAATTGACCAAAACTGCGAATAATAAAACATGGCATGATGTGACCAATGTAAGTCATTCTTACTCAAATTAAAAATACAAAATATATAAATACACAAAATATAACACCTCAGCACCTCTTAACACAAAGAAATATGAGCATATTAGTCAAAAGAGAAAAAACATTTAAAACTGCTGCTTGCGAAAAATTGCGCATCCGCCAGGAACTACTACTGGAAGCTCGCAACATCGTTGGGTTTCTGTAATGACATGGCTGGTAGAGATGAAACATCAATGAGCGGAGCTTATACGTACTTGCTGAGCTTGACGACCTTGTTGCTATGCTAGCGTCATAGGGCATTGTTTCAAGAACGTGCTTTTGAACAAAATCACCAGCAATTACGTAAAATAGTATTATGACGTGTCTTTAAAGTTTGTGATGCTGTATTCTAAAGGTAGGCCTTTGAAACTAAGCAAGTCAAAGGGTCCTCTCCAGACCCATCACAGAAAACTCATGAGACCTAAAGAGTCTTTACATTCCAATACTACAAATGCAAAACTGAAGGATCCCAGGATCTTCTTCATCTTGTCAGGTATGTTTTTAGTACATATAGAGCAGACAGACAACACAATGCTAAATGTCACATTGAATATGACGCCACAGCTATATAATCACAGTGAGTGTATACACAGGTCATATAACAGAATATCAAAATATATTTTAAAAACACAATCTATAGGTACTTATAGACATGTTTGACAAACATGAAGTCTGAACAAATGGCTAATGTATGTAGGTTTCCTGTCAAAGTCATTTTACACATACACTACAACAGATCATGCATCTCTGTGCCATACAAGCAGGCTTTGACCAATTCCATTCCATTCTTTGATACAATGTATTTCTTCTGATGGTCTTGTTGACAACATGCATTAACACTTTTTGACCTTCACTCCAACAATTTGTTCTCTAAAACATGCAACAATGTAAAAGTGTGACGTTGTTGGTTCTTTATTTCACAGGTGAACTGTGAGTAATCCAACCACTGATCACTGCCAGTCAGCTGACAGTGCCAGATGGCCTGGACAAATCCATGTGTTCATATTTATTTCAACTTGACACATTCATGTGAGATTTGCACTACCAGAAATCCAAAGTTGTGGTCCGTTACCCTTCAACAAAGTGTTCATCTAAGCTAACAAGGAACAAATAAGATGCTTGTGACTTCACAACATATCTTTCACTATCCTTTCTGTTACAGGCATGTCTTTCATCTCCACACAACATTTCAATGTAACATGCCAGAGTCCATGTTCATATGCATTTCTGTTCTGTATGAATGCATGCACCATAAAGTTTCTACCTAGCTCAAAAGGCAATAAAACATATATCAAACACTTTCAGGAAGAGGTCCATGATATTGTTTCCTCTGTAAGCTGTAACTGGCTCATCCCCAAGCTCATGAACATTGGAGTCTTTGATTGTAACTTTATATTGTTTGCTTTTGTACTGAATACTTTCGTTCAGCAGATTTCTCAATTGTTTGTTTATATTCTTGAAATAGCATTGTGTTTATTACTTTCAGACACTGACATATAATTTTTTTAAGTAACTGACCGGAGCCAGTCAAACATCCTGTTTTCCAGATCAAATACAGCAACAGACTGTGTTTGTCCTCATGCTGAAATAGGACCGTGGAATGAAGGGGTCATACTTTGTGATTGAGTTGCCTTTTAATACTGCACACTGCTCAGTGTCATTAACAACAACAAACAAATCATGATAAGAAAAATTAATGTCATAAAATAATCCATATTAAGGAATGTGAGATTCTTCTGTATATACATTGCTGCATGTGGGTAGTCCTTTATGCATCCTTACTGAAAGAGATGCCCCATTTTCAAATGAACACTGCTTAACTTGAACTATCAGAGTCAGATTCCAATCCATATTGATATCTTACAATCATATGGAGTAAATTGATTTAAACAAAAAAACAACCTTTAAATTGCCCTTTTTCAATCATGGCAAATGAATTTTAGCAAATATGAATAATTCCACGGCTAAATGTTTCCTGCACTGTTGAGAGATATGTATTTACTAATGAGTTAATGCCATCCAACTAGAGTTACATATCTCACTAACCATGCAGTCAGTCATTAGTATACATACACACAATAATCAGATGAAAAGAAACAATGGTGAATATTTAATAAAATAAATAATCACAAAAGGTTACAAATTACAAAGAAAGAACTCAAATTTGAATATATGGAGCCTTACATGAAATATTTACTTGCACAAACAAAACCTGAAGAAAAAACACTGTTCTTCTAGTGCTGGCACTATAGATTTGAAATTTCAAAGGAAGGTCTAAAAACTCTAATCCTAACTGATGTTAGAAACAAAACGTTTTGTTGAATTTTCTCTCATTCTTCTCCATATATGCATTCCATCACACAAAACTGCACTTCAAGCAATGACATACACCCAAAACTTCAGTTTCTTAAGACTTTGTGGAAGAACTTTAAAGCACCTGTCTTTTACTGACATTTTACTCGGCTATTTCATCTGCATGTTTCACTTAACAAATGATGAAAATACCAGGTGTTCATAAAATGGAGAGCAGCATATGAATAAATGAATATACAGAAGGGATTTTTGCATAGCAAACTTACAACAGCATACAAAGTAAGATCTTACTACAATGTCTGTAATAATATGCAAATGTTATTCCGACAGAGAAATGTTTCTGGGGAGAAAAAGAAGCCCTCATGCTCATGTATGGAAATAAATCAAAAGTATCTTAAGAAAGATTTTATTTGTCAAAACTTGGCACATTACCTAATCTCATTAGTCTGTTACACATTAACTGCCATTTAAAATGTTACAAAATCTACAAAACACTTTCATCAATTATTTCTTGCTTCACTATCAAAAACAGACTGACTGATAATTGTACTGAATTATTTTACACTTCATTTAATGTATTTTGAACTTTTGAGAAATTACCATATCTGTTGATATGGTAAACGCTATTTAATTTCTTAATCATACTTAATTTACACACTGACACCCATATTAACACAATTATACTGATTCATGAATTTAGAGGGAAGACGTCATTACTGCATTTTTAATTTCTGAAATTAAAATAAACATACATTAACTTGGTTATCAACATTTCAGTTTCAGCAAAATGGATATCTCCTCTTGGGACAGTATTCAAATTCAGAAAGTCTCTTATTTTACTAAATGAAGAGGACGAAAGGAAACTGTCATTGATATAACAACTGTTTCAGCATGAATCATTCATACAGACAAATACATCAAAAGTGCCTAAGGTATAGAACATGCAAAAAATGACATGAAAGCTTTCATTAATGAAGTACACAAAGTTCATTTGTAATCATTTGTTGTTACAAATATTTTTTCATAAAAGAATTTTCTATTTTGATGTTTACAGTTCTCTATCACAATGATAAATCTAAGAAGTCATGCATGGATTTTCAACATTTAACCACACTTCAAAGTAAAATATTACCCTATGAACATCTGAATGCTATTTATATCATGAAGGGTTTTGATCTGGACTGTATCCTTATGTAATTTGTTTGATGTTTAATACCACATACAGTAACAACCAAACCACATTACCACTGAGTGATGTCATTTTCAAAAACGTATGGCAATACTGCGGAATGACACCTGAAAGCAATTTCAGGGATATCTCCATGGTGACAGGATGAAAAAGGATTCTTTACAAGTTCGCCTGTGTGTCAGAGTATCAACACTTATCAACAAAAATGCATAACCTTCATGCTCACACAGTTCACAAGTGGCAATAACAGTCACATTACAATTTACACACATGTGCCACAAACATATGTGTAAAAAATACCATATAACACTAAATCATTACTTCCAGGCTCATGTAACTTCAAAACAGATCCACAATTTGTGTAAGTGTACCACACATCTCCCATACAGGTAAAATCCACAGTATCATGTCAAGTCATCACACCATATCACGTCAAATCATCACACCATATCACGTTAAATCATCACACCTTACCACAGCAGATCACGCCAAGTTACCACCTTCACAGATGTAACACACACCACATGACATCACGTTATCACTCCATATCACATCAAGTCATCACACCATATCCAATCAAGTTATAACCTTCATGCTCTCTCTGAGTGTCAAGACACATCCAAAAGTCACACACAATATGTTAGCTCACCCTATCAGCTTCATACTCAGCAACATAGACACGCTTCTCTTCATCACTGAGACCTCTCCACATCTGTCCGATGATCTGACTGGTCTCCCATACTGGAGCATTGGGACGGTCAACTTTCACCTTCTCCCATATCTACAATGTACAACAGGGTGCAACACTAACTCAGATTTTGAGCACAGAAAAAGTATAAAGACCTAATAAGAATGATACAGTGTTTCAGAAACATTTCATCACACATAAAAAACACTATTTTTGAAGGTCAGTTCGAATTCAAGCTTGTGCATCAATTTCCAGAAGAGTACAATGCATGTAAGCTACAATGCATCTGCTTAGAGAACGTGAGATAGGATGTGATTGGCTACAAGTACGATGTACCTTCTTTCAGGACCTCAGATATGATGTGACAGGCTACAACGTAGCTTCTTACAGAACCTGACACTGGATGTGATGGGCTACAATGTACCTTCTTAGAGAACCTGAGACTGGATGTGATGGGCTGCAATGTACCTGCTTAGAAAACCTGAGACAGGATGTGATGGGCTACAATGTGCCTTCTAAGAAAACCTGAGACAGGATGTGATGGGCTGCAATGTACCTTCTAAGAAAATCTGAGACAGGTTCTGATGGGCTACAATGTACCCTCTTACAGAACCTGAGGCAGGAAGTGATGGGCTGCAATGTACCTTCTTAGAAAACCTGAGACAGGATGTGATGGGCTACAATGTGCCTTCTAAGAAAACCTGAGACAGGATGTGATGGGCTACAATGTACCTTCTTACAGAACCTGCGATAGGATATGATGGTGTAAAATGTACCTTCTAAGAGAACCTGAGATAGGATGTGATGGGTTACAATATACCTTCTTACAGAACCTGAGGCAGGATGTGATGGGCTACAATATACCTTCTTTGAGAACCTGACACAGGATGTGAGAGGCTGCAATGTACCTTCTTAGAGAACCTCTGACAGAATGTGATAGCTACAATTTACCTTCTTAGAGAACCTTTGAAAGGATCTGGTGGGCTGCAATGTACCTTCTTTGAGAACCTGACACAGGATGTGATAGCCTGCAATGTACCTCTTACAGAACCTTTGACAGAATGTGATGGGCTACAATGTACCTTCTTAGAGAACCTGAGATAGGATGTGATGGGCTTGCTGGGAGGACGGGGAGCTACAAGCATGTGAGGACCAGCCTGAAACAGAAAATACAATGTTACATGTAACAGTACACTACTAAAACAGTAGCATATAAGACACAATATATTATTTCAAATGATAAATACCAAAATGAATGCCAAGGGGCTTGTCATTCAGACAAAGCTATTTGGGCATTTGGGACATTCTGACTTTCATAGGATATCTCTTGAATTGACTTCTACATTTATCTTTTTATCTTTCTAATCAGAAATTTATACTGAATTTCAAAGCGGGTGTCGCTGGCAGGCAAAATAAACGAAAATCTTTTCTTCTTTCAATATTGGGACTATCACTGATGTTTTCTTTTCTCAAATCCTAGGATTTGTAACATGGTATCCAGCGCACAGGTGTGTAAGTTTGAGCCTCTTTTTCTATATTCGTCCTGTCACAAATGAAATACATTTAACTCTACCAAGTCTTGACTTTTAATGCAGTCATAATAACATGCAGGGGGAATATTGTTTTATTCCATCATTTGGCTGAATATTGGCCTGAGCAAGTCTGGTAAAACTACTACTGATTTTGGTTTTGAAGTGATATTTACATTAGAACATTTTCATATTGATGAAACATCCCATTCAGATCAGATTATTTTATCTCAACGACCAAAGCCGCATATAGTTGATAGGCAATATCACAATAATCTGACTTTTGTCATGAGAATTTCCATGAAACCAAAGTGAGTGAACAAAAGCATATCTAAAAGAAAGATCGTCTAAGATAAACATGAAAGATGATGAAATGTATGCACATTAAACATGTCTGTTGAGTGAAGGAAGCCAACGAGAGAGGGTCTGACACTTGCTGCCACTCATGGTGTGACACAACAATATTAGCTCCATCTTGCAGTAGCTAATCTCCTGGAAGACTCTGAGGAATTTACTCAAGATATGGGTATCAGGAGAAACCATTATGTGAAAAATCTCTCAATCCCGAAAGTGAACAGTCTCCAAATCTCACTTGATTAGCCTGATTTAATCTTTTTCGGAACTTGGAGTAAAACAGTTGAAAATATTATTTCCACACGTCATACATAAATACAAGATCAAATTTCTTTTACTGATCCCATCCTCAGGTTGAAATACTGAAAATAACATCAACAGTTTCTGAGTTGTGAACAAAGCATTTAGTGCAGCAGGTCATGTTATGATGACTGAGTAAATACAGCCAACGTGATGGGACTACAGCAGCCATAACCACAGCCAATATCTTCACCGATCACATTCACCATGAATAATGCAGTAACTTAGTCATGCCTTAAAATAATATTTGCACTAGGCTATGTTTGCCTTGAAAAATATTGAATAACGAAAGCAGGCAAACGAAGAGATCTCTCACATTCCCAAGAATGGAATGTCAACACAATGTCCATCGTGACATCTCGGAGTAATGTGCTGATGCTATGTTATCCCAGAAAATATGGAGTCAGCATTTTCAAAATTGATTTTAAAATTTACTTTCAAACAAACCTAATCATAATATTCACACAAATGAAACAGGGAAAAACACACACTAAAAAACATTTCTTCACTGAAAACACATCTGAAAATTCCACATTTCTGGTAAACTAGTGTTAATCAGGTACAGAGGCCCATTTTTATGAGAAGAGCTAAACCTGCAAGAGTTAGTTTGTTCTTACTGAACCAAGAAAACTACCTTTCAAGATTTCTGAATGAACTTTCTAATGACAAGTGGCACACCGAGTATCAATCTCCAAAAATAAAATTATTTATTGTAACACATGGCCTCTATTGCATTAGTCCTGACCAAATCAGCTTTTGTGTTTGTTCTAGTCCGGAAAACAAAAATGAGTAAAAGATCCAGTGACAGGGACCCTTGCAACAGGTGTTCATGAAATAGAGTACCACTTGAAATATTTCAAAGCTGAGTTCCTTACATGACAACACACAGCAAGGTTTGAAGGGCGACGTCCCAGAACCCTTGTCATATATCTACAGAAGTGATTCAACAAGTAGTAGAAGACAAAATCAGTCCTAGGAGATATGCATGCCAGTTATCATAGTATGGGCTGTGACTTGTGACTGAAAACATTCTACCAATTACCTGCTGTTGGACTTGAATTGAACTTGGCATTGATAAACGTCTCACTGGAATGAAATGAATCAGTGATGAAATATTGAGCTGTGTGAATATGGTGAAAAGCTATGTATATCAGTATCTAGAGGCCAAGTACCTGTGATAGGAAAACTAGATATGTACGAATAATGAGCAGAGATGTACCTAGAGGTTCTGGAGGTCAATAGTCAGCCCCATGTTAGGAAAACCTTCATCTATCATTATTTCTCTGGTAACATTTCAATGAAGACAAAAATGCTATATACTTATTTCAGGACGGCTATGAACATGATCAATACAATAATAAAATACTTGTGAATTTCAGGAAAGATGAACAATATATGAGTGTGAATACAGTCTGTCTCAGGTCTGTAAAATACACTTTTCCCTTCCACTAAAGCCCTAACTGAAAGAAGTCCTAAGGTCCCAACTTACTGGGGCTCCTTGTAAATTTAAATGGAACTATTTGTTTCTTTCAAAAGTATAGTTTCCAAGACAAAGCATTAGACCAGTGTAAATGAACAGTGCCCAAACCAGGCACTACAGCAAGTGTACATTCCGCTCTGGACCTGTTGAACACACAATGAACAATATTCACTTTTATTACCCATGTGATCAACGTATGGGTAGTTAGTTGTACACTAATCTTGCACGCCACACGAGTCTCGTATCAGGTTGACTTGTGTCGTAATGACTTGACCTGAGATTGTAACGATTTATTTGGATAACCGATGACCTCTCAATTACGTCATGTCGTGACTAAACTACAATTCCATTCATAACGAACACGTGAATTCATTCATTCTACAACCTATATGCATTGTGGGAATGTAAACATTGCAAATGTTGCCATGTCGCTGTTGAATGGTGAGTTGAACTGAGGCATTATAATCACTGAAAAACATAAACGCAAAGTTTTCAAGAGTGATGTTAGCTGAGTGAAACAACTGCAAATCATGAAAAGGGGTGCTACGGAGTAGTCTACTGTAGGCGGCTGTACGAGGCGATGATAACTGACTTGCATTGTGACGTTGGTTACCAGGGGGCAGACGTAGCGATGTCATTACAGTGTGACGTCATGCTAAAAGTGTTCTACAGTACACAATTCTTCCACAATCTCTTTAAGAAACCAGTTTCAGTTTGAGACCATAAAAATACCCCCCAAAAGCTATTTTGTCAATTTAATGCACAGAAGACATGGGTAATCAATATAATTTATGAAACTTGTGATCTTCCCATGGTATGTGACCTCATTTTTGCTTGGTCAGATACCATGGTAAGGACACTCGTACATATAATTCGTATGTAATGAGACCTCATGTAGTATTCTCTAGGTATGCAATGAAAACTCACATAATATTTTCTATACATCATGTGATGTCAACTTTATGTATGAAAAAAGCCTTAAGTGATGCAGATTTTACAATAAACAATGCAAGTGAAACACACAAACACTAATAAATGGTTCGCACAGGGCTAGAAGCTTAATCAAGGCAAATCCAGGATTCAAACATTTGGATTTATGACATGAATTTCATGAACTCATCTTTGAATGACAGCTTGACAGCAACAGCATAAGAATATGTATCGAAGCCTCACAATAACAAGAGTTGTTATCCAAAACATTTGTCAATGTTGTACTTTCCAACTTTTAACAACAAAAGTAATAAACTGCTCACACAGTGCAGAGTTCTAGCTGATATTGCAACATTGGCTTTACATAAAGCATTTACAGAAACTTGACAGCGGTGTTCTCTGCAAAGGGCCTTTAACAGTGCTGACTTTACAGAGATTTTCTGGACACTGACACTGTTATTAGTATATATTACTGCAATAAGAAGTCTTCCACTGACTGAATAAATATGGTTTTATGCTGCTTTTAACATTTAGCAATATTTCAGTGATATCTCAAAGTTGACAACAGAAATGGGCTTCACACATTGCACCCAAGTGGGGAATCACTAGCCTACCCAGAAGTAGGGTATGCTTGATCAACTGGCATGTCTCCCTTCATAAAGAAGAGAAACAATAAACAAGTCACATGACTGGAACCATCCTTGATACCTCCAGGGTATACATTCTCCACTATACCCTGGATGCATTAGTCTACCTACCTTTTATTACCTCCCATCGCATTTTCAGAGTGACAAATGAACTGAGAGAGCGGTCGCAGCTGCCAAGGCTTGTTTACAGAGCAACTCAGATTTTGGGGAACTCATACAAACTGACAGGCATGAAACTGAAAATATGTGCAAGAATCCCTTCTACCTCTTTCACAGAACCTTAACATGGTTTGCCTTGCCAATGTTTAATCGGTTAGATAAATTAAGAAGTGAAAGTGAGTTGTGATTGGCACACTCAACTTCCCAGCACAGACACCTGATTGGATACAAAGCCAGCCAAGGGAGGTAAATGCATCCAAGGTACAGTGGACACTTATTGGAACTTACACTGGAGATATCAAGGTTGGATCAGAATAGACAGGGGTTTTATGTGGATACCACACATAGAAATTAACATTCCGTTAGACATGCTGGTACAGTTTTTAACTTGGTGCAAGTTAAGGATACAGTTTTATGAAACCCACTCATCGCTTGTGTCACTAACCTCAAGACTACTATGGTATAAATGGAAGACCACATACTACAAGCTATAATGGTTTGCCACGCCCAGACAACATGATGCTGTTTGATGATGCTAATGATGCTGATGCCACTATTGACGATGATGACAACTGATTAATGCTGACCTACAGTACATTGTGTCCATATGGAAATGTTGCAGAAACACAATTTTCATATCATCCAATGAAAGTAGATAACCTGGTTATAAGCCATCAAGGTGTGAATATCATCTATCATATGACTCAACACCATACCACACACTACTATATCAATAAAAGTCATGTGCCATAGTTGGAAAATACGGCATACTTCTGTCAGCCCCATGCAGGCGACAATTTGGGTGGCCATGTAATCAGTCCCATGATACGCGTCAAGCCATGTACCTTTTGATCAAAGGTTGGGTACCTTCTTCACAAGACCAAAGAGATTAACACATTCAAAAGCTGACAAGGAAAAGATATCATGTGTGGAATAACTCCGTCTACAAACACAAATACAAACACCAATCATCATCTACCTGTTCTATATAACTATCATCACTGAGTTGAAACTGAAACAATAAAGAGATCACAAAATCTAAATCAATCGAAATCCTGTCAAAATTCACCAATAAAGCCATGCATTCTTAAACTTCAGATTAATGACATGTGCAAAGATCTCATGAGATAAGTATGACGAGGTAGCTATCATACTTTATTACCTACAAGGGCGAAAACATTGGGCGCATATGATACCTTAGGGACACATATTGCTTTGTCATAAAGACATGATGTCATGAAAAATGCTATGATGTCACATTTCTTCTGTTTCTATATACAGCAGCTGGAGTAGCCAGTTTATGTTTTAAAGTTTATTTTCCTCAATTCGAGGGCTTCAGTAATTAACAGAATATAATATTTGTGCCAATATTATACTATGTTTTACAACGCTTGTGCTTAAATATCAGTATATCTCTGGCTCTTCTTGTCACTCATTTGAATATTTAGGCACTTGTGTCGTAAACACAGCATGCCATAATATCCTGTATGTATGGAATAAATCACTCAACATGTACAAAAAAAACAGACAACTTTTGTTATGTTGAAATGATAGCTGACTCAGTGCATACCTCCTGTCCTGACTGCTCTTACACAATAGCATTTCATTACAGCTCATAATTTACTCCGTGTTACCACGGTACTTTGAAACTGAAAACTTACGTAAGAATTATTTCAACTTCCTATTTTTAAAATGTTCTATTACTTTTCTTGGTCTCATGCAACACACTTACAACTGCTGCAGTATCTTTTTGCATCACTTTACCTCTTCAGACAACTACTCAGCGACACTTTTCCTTTCAGAGAACAAATTAGAATGTGGGACTGAACTCTCAGAGGGTCTTTTTCAAAGGGCTCTTCACACAGATGAAGCTTAATGATGCTAAGAGACCTTCCTTGGAACTAGTTTAAGATAGTTTTAGCTGATACCTGTTCTGTCTTGTAACAGTGCTTGAGAAGCTCAAAGGGCCTAGCAGCACCAAATCTAAAAATATGTACAATATCTAACCTGTTTTTCAACATGCTATAATTCAATTCAAGTATGTTCAACTACACAAATGCCTGTATTTCCTTGCAATCTGTCCTGTGACGACTTCATGGACTTGGATATCAATACAATCCAAGTTGAAATTGGCCTTCAGAAAACCATGATATTTGTAGCGGAAAACTGAGATCATGCCCGCTGGTGCATGTGATCCTATTTCAATAATGCTGATAGAATCAATTACTAGATTATCCAATCCAGATTTTACTTTTTACAATATTTACCACCATATAGCATAAACATTACTTAAAGTGGTGTTAAGCAATAAACAAACATTCAAAGTATCAAGTGGTCAGGGACCTGGACAGAAATGTGGGTTATTTTGTGCGGAAATATTATTCTTCTTGTAACAAGATAATGTAATACATTGTACATGTGGACAGTTAGCACTGGTGTGCAATATTTAGACAGAGTTCTGGAAGGTACTACAAACTCATGAGTGTGAGTCTTTTGCTATAATCTGACCCAGGGTATTGTAGTGAGTGAGTTTACTTTTACGCCACACTCAGCAATATTCCAGCTACATGGAGGTGGTGTGTAAATAACCGAGTCTTGACCAGACCATCCACTGATCAACAGCAAGAGCATTGATCTGCACAACTGAGAACCGATGACATGTGTCAACCAAGCATAGTCACCTTTTATGGCAAGCATGGGTTGCTGAAGGCCTATTCAACTCAGGACCTTCACAGGTCCCCAGGGCATTGTAGAATCTCCTGGAGTTTTCAGGAGGTATATATGCGGGGCTAATTCTTGCCGCTTCACGTCATTCTTACCCTCGATACCAAGCCTACCACCATTTTTTGCAACTTCACTGTTGTGGTGAATATAACCATCTATGTCAATTGCTATAATCACTTGAGTATTTATGCTACCTTTGAATTTGTACTGAATTTGTACAGCCATTTTATTTTGTAATCCATTGTAATATCTTCAAGTACTGATTTAATTACCTTGTAAACTTTATTACTTTGTTAGCTGTTAATGTTATCCAGGTGTTCTGATATTTGACCATGTCTACCTAATGGACAGATTCACAGTTAATTATGAATAATGAAGAAAACTGGGAATGTTGAAACTCTTTCTTATTAAAGCTTCATGTCAATAAGAATGAGAAAATTATGTTTGTGATCATTACAAAAATAAGATAGACCATTCCACAGGAACCTGATGATCATCTTAAACTGGTTCAGACATCAATATCCACTGATATTACAGAGATGTACTCCTGCACTACCCGTAGCAGCTTGCATGCTGGGCACCATGGCACCATGCACTAGCTTATGGACATCTACATCCACTGTCATATGTTAAACATTAAGACTCTTGCACTTCCACAGTGACTTGCATGTACATGTTTATGGGTGTGTGACTGCTTATACAAGTCCAGTTTCATGCTGGTGTGAAAGAGCTACCCCAATGTGATCCAATGTCAGAGATAACATTACCTACATTAACATACAGTTACCCCATACAGATTCAGTATACTGATCAGTCTAAGTAAACTTAGTCTCAGTGTATTTCGTTACACTCCACCACTGAGTCTAACAAAACCTAGAAGGTCACGTCAGGTAACCTTTGAGCGACCAATGACGGTCCATTCAAACATGAGATGGATAAATATATTTAACCAACCAGGCAACGGCTACAATTTAGGGATCGGAGGTACTTTCAAAATATTCAGGCCACTGACACAGATCTCTTCACAAACAAAAATCTGCATATAACACAGTTATTTGACCTGCAGTATTTACGCTTTGGGGTTCTGTTGACATGCTTACTATTAGGTAATATTTCCACAAGATGACATCCTTGAATATTGCCCAAAACACTATTTTCAACGACTGTTTACTCACCATTGTGATGGTTGTAATGTGCACCGTGTGCATCACCTGGAAGCTATCACACATTAAATAGCATTTGAAATCATTCGGGTCCGAACCTTTTCAAGATAAAAATTTACAAAGGTATGTGTGAATGTCCACTTCCGCGATTTGGTAAGCTGTGTTCTGATTGGTCAGTCTCCATGGTTACCTGACGTGACCTCCCATAAGGTTTTGTTTGACTCAGTAGTGGAGTGTAACAAAAAGTACTGAGGATAAGTTTACTTAGACTGGTATACTGATTGAATTCAAGCCCTCTACTCTTTCTTGTATATACCTATTGCAGAGCACAAGGACGGGAAACAATAAGTACCATCTCATACCACAGCTAGGTATGAAACTACCAGGCTGTACAGAAACTACCAGGACTTTTATGCTGTATTTTCTTATTTCCATCTGCTGTTTTTAAGACCATGCAAGTTATTTCAAGAAAGCAACATTATGCCAGTGCCAATGATTACGGCTTCTTGCCCCTTTCTTGACCTCTGTTGAGTGACATCCAAGTCACTTGGAGCAGCATTCCATAAGGTCAAGAGCTGCAGAATGAGTAGGAAAATATACATGGCTGCCAAATTGTTTAGACTGGCTCAGTGATTACCAGCAGATACAAGGCTTATCCATTTAACACAGATCACTGACAAAAGACACAGAAAGGCCAACTATCTGTCAGACTTATGATATACATGATTCAGTGAGGCATACAGTGCAAAAGAAGCTATGAAACAGATGATGCTTTCATATTTCGTTGGTTATTCTGTCATGGGTGATAAGTTAAGGGTAAACTAAAGTAAAACAGGAACCAAAGTCCCATTCCCAATAATGAAACATAACCAGGTTATTTCCATTATTTAATTCAAACATTTTATGAATGTTATGATTCAGATATTCTGATTATATCTTGGGCTGCTGAAGTTAAGGTTTTTTATGTTTTGTACATAGTATTAACCCAGGGCAATGTGAGACTGTTATAATGCCCCATGGTTGTTCATACAGTACCTCAATTGACCCTCGATCCTTTTTCGTTTGCTTCGCCATACATGTAAATACATCAGATTCAATTAACTCTCAAAGTTTGAGTGAGTCATTCTTTTAGTAGCATGAAATCCATGATCAACTTGGCAATGTCTAACAACGATAATTTTCATTTCATCAAACCAATCATGCTTTGCCTCAATTCAGCACCCAAAACTGCTCGATTTTGACATAGACTCAAAATTACTTTTTTGCTGTGTTTAAATAATTTAAACAGATATTCAAACATTGAATCGGAATAGTGATAATGGTTATAAAATTTGAAACTAATGTGTCAGATTCTATTTTCAATATATCGAACCAACTGTTGCAGCCCTGTTTGTTC
Organism: Haliotis asinina; assembly: GCF_037392515.1. Classification (NCBI taxonomy): domain Eukaryota; kingdom Metazoa; phylum Mollusca; class Gastropoda; order Lepetellida; family Haliotidae; genus Haliotis; species Haliotis asinina. Next base: position 81,589,006 of record NC_090282.1, read on the forward strand.
GCCTTGCCCAAAAGCCATCACTTTAAAGGCATGACCACTGTGGTATGCATGGTGTACTGCACACTACAACAAATAGTGCTGGTTTGCCAACCAAGACAACATCAGATTTATTTTGTATGTTGGACTGTCTTACAACATATTCGCCATATTCGCTGACCAAGTCGTCATTCACACTTTTTTACAATGTCTTTGTTCAGAGTGTATGTACATTACGAAGAGTAACCGACACTACCTGCATTAGGTTCACACGGAATTAGAATGTAGACTGTTTGTTCCACCACCGTGCTTGGAGGGGAGCATAGTGGAAACTGCCTTTGTCGTATTCACTTGGAAATGTTGCGCACTTGTTGATCTGTTGTAACTGAAAGAAGATTCAAAGATGAGAAAGTTCAAGTGTGAATGGATGAAGCGAAGTTAAAATCTGAGTGAATGGATGAAGCAATGTCCAAATCTGAGTGAATGGATGAAGCAAAGTTTACAGCTGAGTGAATGGATGAAGCGAAGTTTACAGCTGAGTGAATGGATGAAGCGAAGTTTACAGCTGCGTGAATGGATGAGGAACAGTTGAGTGAATGGTTCAAATTTGAGTGAATGACATTTGGGACTGTTCAGTTATTCTGAAGACAATAGATATCTGATGATAGCAGTCCTCACTGACTAAGAGCATTTTATATAAACATAATTTTGAACCAGTTCTTAATGTTTCAATTTTTCTACAAAGTAGAACCTTACAAAACTGACAGAAAAAGAATCATAGCAATCATTGTTTGCTTGTTCACTGAGCACAAGGTTGCATTCAGTGAACTGCATAAAAATATGCTCCATATTGTCACTATTTCTTTACCATCACCTTTAACAAGTATTCTAAGCATGTTGCAATACCAGTTGTTTTTCAAAATATTATTTCATTCCTCCAGTTATCAAGGCATCTTGACGCTTGCACACCCCATTTTCCTTCTCCATTGTCCACAGAATGTTCAATGTAGTACTATGTTGAACATAAATGTCACATTCCTGACTGATAAATGTCACAATTAAACATACAGCAACACTGTAACTTATGCTAGGTCTGAGCAAAACCAGATCAAAATCTATAAAATGTTGCAAGGACAACCATATATAACCATTAATGTCTGCAAAAACAAAACTCTAATCTTAAAAACCAATTCAGAGAGACACAGTTGGTAGGCATTATACAAAAAGAGACAACGAGAAATTTAGCTATTTTTTTATAAAACAAGTCTGTTGGCATCTTCAGCGTGGAAGATACTGGGGCCCATTTGACAAAGCCATCTTACTGGTTCAACCTCATAAAGCAGGCCGGAGACCTCTTCCATTTTTACCCCGTTTCACAAAGAACATTTACATTTACACTGTCATAAACAGCCCCAAATTTAAGACCCCGATTGACCTGTCAAAGATGACGTCAACGACTATGGTACTGCAAGTGATTAGAGAGGTCTGAGAAATTCTGAGACCCACCATTTTTGACACAATACGAAATCATGATTCACAGCATTATCTGGTATACAGTATGACTTCAAATGCGAAAATTGGATAATTACTATGATTATTTAATTTAAAAAATAATATGCTTACGATCACTGATATCAGTTTTTCATGATGTTACAATGATAAATCTGAAACGCTGACTCGCTGAATCTAGTATCGGTTGAGATGCTTTCGAAAATATACTCACACGAATGCTTAAGTGCATTTTCCACCATACTGGACAGTCTCTACAAAATCTTGTTTCGCGTAGCCAGTACTGAGACATCTATTACATCACAAATATTCCATAGTCTTTGCCACCAATACCAACATTCTAGACAAAATGAAACGAACCATATTGGTTGTGAAAACAAAGACTGTGCTAGTATGAAATGTAAACAAACACAAATTTCGATTTTAGAATGTGTACCACTTTATGAAAAATTTCCGACATTAAATCGGCTATTTACTGCTTTGAGTGGGTCAGTACCTTCATACATAGAAAGAGTATCATAGAAGGTAAGGAGAAATTAAAAATAGATACAATGAAAAGATTAGATGCTTCATAAGCAACTGTCAAAATTTCTGTACAGTGTGACACCATAACAGAAGCAAAATCACGCAAAACAACAACTGTAAGTATCAGCATTTCTGGCTTCTTCTCTTACTCACAATGAAACCGATGAAAACATATAACAATACACAGATAGTCAGAGTCATTCGGATTACTTACAATTTATATTCATATTTATGTTCAAACGATCCCTGAATCTAGGGAAAAGTCCTTGCAAAATCCTGTGTACCCTTGTCAGCAAAGCCGCCATTTTGTAAGAAATCGGTCATCAGTTGTGAAATCATACGTCAACATTGTACATATTAGGGCATTTCTTTGAGGTGAAGGTCAGATGAACAAGAGTGAATACAATTGCTTCTCATGACACTACTACTATGATGTATATTTTGCATATGGTCTAGATATGTTTTCATGAAACCAATTTCAGTAATCTACCTTCAGCCTTGGTCAATATCACATAATAAATGGATATGGGGCATACACTTTTATTCTTTGAAAGTTTTTGATTGGTTGAATATAAGTTGCGAAAGAGATGGACACACTTAGAGTAGCGGACCATATTTAAACCTTTAGACAAGAGTAAGTAGATCAAACGTAGTCATGACGGCAACATGAGCTTTAGTTCCTCTGGCGTATAATATTCAATACATTGGGACTAATACTGCAGTTTTATATGAACAGGTTAATGGACAGCAATTAATTCAAACCTTAAACGTAAGCTGATAATATTAATGGAAATGATTTATGCATTTTATTTTGTAATTTTTAATGGAACTGTGTGAGAGAATCCAATTATTATGATACGATAAACTGTACTTTCAATTAAAAACATGACAGTTGAATTGTTACTGAAATTGTGTTCTTATTTTGAAATACGTTGGGAGTAACAAGATACGCAGATGCTTGTTTGGTTTCGCTGTATGTGTTGCTATGCAACAAAGTACCCCTTAGACGATGTACGACATGGATTTTGGGGCCCTGTGGTACACAAAGTTTTACATGTGATACGATGTGTTTGTGAAACGGTTCTAAAGGAGGTCGGAAGAGGGCCGTAAACAAGGTTGTATAGGCTACGACCTCCTAAATTTAGGAGGCTTTTGTGAAACGCAGCCCTGGTTCGTAAAAGAACCATAATGGTATATTATAAGATGGCTCACAGATTTTGGGGCTAACTCTTGCCTGACGACAGTATATGAATCAATCCCGAAACATTGCATAATATACAATAAAAGAAGTTATCCATAAAAATCTTTCTTTCTTATTGCTCACCATACTTCTAAAATGCCAATCAAAACAGATAATCTCTCTATACACACAATACCCCTAAGTGCTTGGACAAATGAACCAGCCAATGAAAGTCCTTGTTAAACTTGAGGGAACACCCACCTGATCTGACTGGGTTCAATCTCCCGGGTGCCACGTTTCAAGATAAATAAACCCAAACACAAAATGTTGCACTTTTGATTCGTGATTGTATGCTTATAATTCTGTTTATTTGTTTTGTCACAATCACCAATGTATATTACATGTCGATGAATAAGTGATAATTGTTTTTAATTATGTTCGTATTTTGGTTGCATGTGACCTTTAATACATCTTGGAGGTGTAACTCTATAGTTTTGTGTATTATGCTCTTTAAAAAGTTGCTAAACTTGGGATTAATCTGACAGCTTTCCTGTTGAACATGATTGACTACCTTCATGCTGTATCTCATAAAAACAAACGGATGACATCACCTGAGACTGTCACCGAAATCTTTCTAACCCATCAAATCTGAACTCTTTCCAATAGTTTGTCTGTATAGTAATTTCAGTGAAATTAACTGTTGTCCCCATACCTTCACTCAGATTTCTATCACATCCACTTTATAGTTAATAGTACAAAGAATGCAAATCATTGCTGAATGGTGTGTGGTCTGGACCATACAAATCAATGATAGATATCATGATCAACTCTTTACAGCATTGGGTCACAGTGACCCACCATCAACTACTAAGCCTGACCACCTTACAATGATACTGGTAGTTTGCTTGAGACCAATCACACCATAAAGATAGGATCGTTGTAATTAGTATGCATTCATAACACAACATAGGTTGTCTTACATGTATCAGCTACTTTGATGAAAAATCATTTGATTACTTGGTAAGAATCAATGATATTTAAATCATGGTTGTGCAGTGTCAACTCATCACACATGACTGGATGAAGATTGAACAAAGATACAAACTGCACCGAGGCTGGCAGTAATTAGTTCCTCAGGGCTGTTAAACAGCCAAGGGCATATAATTCAACATATAACACTGATCATCATGGTGATAGTGCTAGTACATCATGATGGCAATATGAACATTTTCAAATTCAAGATGGCTACATCACGATGATATATATAATAATCAAAGAACACAAACTGCAGTGTCAACTATAAGATGGTGAACAATAAGCTGGCGACTGATCAGTGAGGAATACTACACAGGAAGGCATAAAAATCATCTGACACCATGACCTGATGCAGTTTTAAAATGTCTGTACAATCATTAAATTTAAATGGCAAAGAAACACGTTTCCTCTAAAGAGCAATGCTTTATGTTTAACAGCTAGTTACAACAACAATATATGACTTCAGCATCTTCTGGACAATCTCTAGCAGCATTATTACATATAATTCCCCGAACTTCCTTGTGCCGATAGATGGAGATGAATACTACATAGGAACCTTCTTCCCAAACAATATGGAAAGCAAATCACATTCATCTCCTCCAACACTGCCATTAAATTTGTACAAAACAATTTACATGGCTGCATCACTAAAAACGTTTTCTCCTAGCGACATTAAATGTAAAGAATATATCACAACATTCAAGCTATAAATATCCCTTTCTTGAGGCGAGATAAGCCAGGAAGAAAAGAAGTTCTCAAACCAATTCCAGGAAATCCACAGGATGTTTGAGATAGCATCTTGGCTGCCCTGACATATTGGGTGTCACCATCCCATGCCAACAACACCTTGTAATGGTGATGTGAATTCTCTCCAACTACAGCCACCATGTAACAAGCAGTCCTGCACTCTGTGAATGGGAACAATCTGTTAATCAGGTGCTCACCACTGCCGTCATTACATAGTAACCTGGGCACACTAGTGGAAATTTCATCAATGTATTCTCTATTGGGCTGGAATCAAATTCTAGCACCAAAATCAATACACAGAAATACATCCATTATATTGGGCTTGAAATACAAATATTGAGATAGGAGTTTTTCTCCATTCCACTCATGTCTGAACATTTCCAATACAGCTGAACATGCATCATAATTCATATTATCCAATGCTGAAAACATTTTCTTTTATCTGAAACACTTATAATGCCCATACTTCAGGCCTTGAATTCAGAACTGCTTCAACTAATGAATCCCACATACTAACTTCAGCATGTTTTTAATTAATTTGTCACAAATTAACCAGAATTACTCAGGCCTTGATTATCATACTTATTATTGTATCTGTGACAGCTGAGGTGCACATATATATAGACGTGTCTGGCAGGAACATGGAGGCAGTGAAGCTGAATGATCGAGGAAGCTGGGAAATAATCAAACCTATATCATACAAACATGTGAGTGAAAGCATCAGGGATGGTTCAGTTCAATGTGTCATGATGACACCTAATCAGCGCAATCCCCCAGGCTGATGACCTGATCATCTGTAATCAGCTCTAATAAGTCCAACGCATGGAGGACTCATGCAACTGGGCACCAAAGAGTCCCTAGTCACCCTGTATGGTCAATAAAGAAGATGAATATAAATTTTAACATTGCCATGCCTCCCTGAACACACTCAATAGAACCAATAACAGTTAATAACATTGTAACATGACCTGTGATTTAGCCTTCATCATGTCCACAACCCATGACTAGATTATTGATTGCTGACATTATGTCTGGCACTACCTACTCATTACCACAGAACTATTGATGCTGGATAATTCAACTGAATTTTAATAATGACAGTCAGAAAACAAACATGTGTATATGCACTGCTGATCTACCTTGTTTAACAAATAAAGATCAATGAAGATAGGTATTTGTTGTAAAATTTAGTGTCAATTAGTAACAAAGCTCTACCCTTAATACAGATCATGTTTTGTATGTGAATGCAATACATACTGAATTCAGCTGATACTGCAGTAAGTTATAATCACTGGCTGTATCTATAAGAAAACATGACCAATGTCTGCCTCACAGAGGAACAAGGGAATGAATTCAATTAGATGCTGCTACACGAAATCAAAATAAGGGTAATACATTAAAGAATGTATTTTTTAGGAATATATATTTTCTCTGCAGAGATGTCGAATAAAGTTTCACAGATGATCACAATATCATATCTTTAAGCATGTCAACTGAACAGTATTTTGCCATTATACATAGCCATTTTTGCTGAAATTCCAAAGTGTTTCCACTAAAAGAAAATAAAGAGTTCTTATTTTTCATTCTGCTACTTCAACTTTATTACTGGTTATTCTGACTGTATTTCCTCAAACATTTGAATACATTGTTTTAATACATGCTAAGTCTTTAAACTGTTGAGTATTTCAATACCCTGTGATGACATATATGATAATGATAAGACATATGAGTGAGAATATGCATGCTATCCAAAATCAGTTTTTCAACTTTTCCAATTTGTGAACCAGTGTCTTTTTGAGCTAAACAGTTCAGGAAACAGCTTCAATGGCATGGAGATTAGTGATGTCATTTGATTGTCAACCCATGGCAACTCATGACATTACAATGATCAAGAAGCATTAGGAAGTAATTATACCCATGCTGTATCTAGGCTTCCCCAGGAGATAACATGCAAGTGTGACATCAAGCCATGCCTATTGGGATGATAAACACAAGAGCAACCTCTGCAGGTGTTCACAGTTGCAAATCATTCCTGCCTTATCAACATGTGTCACATCCTCAACTGTGTTTTCCCCTTCACTGTTGTTGGCTGCAGGATGCACAGGAGGAGGAGATTTCTAAGTGTATCCTCCCCAGACAAGGGGGAGAAATGCCAGAGGAGGTCTATTTGCACAGACTGTCCCACCTTTGTGCTGATACAGGAATGTTTGAAACTGATGTTGGTACAGGTAGTACCGCTAGGCAGCTACTGAACACCCAGTAAACCTCTTTGTACTACACATGCCCACAGATGACTACTAGAGTCCTACAGCAAACTGTGAACATGTAATGGTACTATGACAAAATACAGAATAAGATCTGTGCTGATTTACTTCTGTTTTTCATGAATATTTTGGCTATGGTCCAAGTCTGGCAAAGTTCACAGTTTGGCAAGGTACACTGGTGGCACTAAAGAAATTACCTCATCACTGCTCACAGACGCACACATATTATTTTCACATCTACATCTAAGAATACTACTTTTTGCAAAATTTCATTTGAATAATGATAAAACTATGCACTAGACCAAAGGAGATGCTTTCAGAAGTGGTGAACATGATGAAAAGCATAACATCACACCCAGATATTCCTGGTAATGACTTTGTATCTCCCAGATCGGTATTGCTCCTGAACATGACATGAATGGAATCTGTTCTATCAAAAGTAACAGTGATGTATGAGTCTACAGATGAGCATACAAATGGGCATACAGATGAGCAAGTGAAGTTTGTAAGAACATAAGCTACAACATAAACAATAAGACACCCTTGTGTTAATTTATTGCCACATCTATTCAGATCAATGTAAATGTGTGGCAGGGTTTACATCAGTGTTAAGCTTCATCACAGTTTTATATTTACACAGCAAATTTCATTTCTTGTTTAACAGATTCGCTGGTCATATTTTTTCAGTAATATGAACAAGAGTCATCAGAAGATGACATATCCCCTAGCCTCCACATATTTGAAAGGACAAATCATCTGACAGTTACTTCATGTTTTCTTAGATTAAGTTTGAATCATTTCCATGGAAGTCATGAAAAATATAAGTGCCATATATCTGTAAACAGCAAAAGGCACCACTTCAAGATCTGTCTCACATGTCTGCCAAGATCTGTTAAAAGATATGAAATGGTTTTCAAGTTGTGCTCTGGAAACGAAGCGTATCACTCCATTTTGAGACTAAGTCAGAATTGTTTCCATGAAAACCAGGGAAAATAAAAATGCGAAAACATTGTAAATAGTAAAAGGCACCACCTTGTGGTCTGCTTCAAATATCTGCCAAGTGTTGCTGAAAGATATTAAATAGTTTTCGAGTTTTGCTCTGGATATGAGGCCCTTTCCTCCATTTTGAGACTAAGTCCTAAACGTTTCGATGGAAACCGAGAAAATCATAAATCACAAAAACCTGTACATTGCACATGGTTGATAAGGTCTGCAATCGCTGAATCAGAAAATCCCAAGCTAAGCATGTGATTGGCTAAAAGTTCTGAGGATTTTATACTTGAAATTCTCCATTACTTGTCAATAAATAAAGGAAAGTAACTCCAAACTGTGTACGATTGATGATGTTTTCTATGACAATTTTCATAATTTTTCTGATTTAAATCAACAAGAACACTAATATGTCGACCTTTATTTACTAAATTTAACACATCCAGTGCATTAGCGTCTGTTAATTTTGAGCCTTACATGGTATAACAAGAGTCATCAGAAGATGACATATCGCCCCGGTCCCCACATATTTGAAAGGACAAATCATCTGACAGTTACTTATTGTTTTTTTTAGACCATGTCTGAATTGTTTCCATGGAATTCATGAAAAATATAAGTGCCATATATCTGTAATCAGAAAAAGTCACCATTTCAAGATCTGTCTCGTATATCTGCCAAGATCTTTTGAAAGATATGAAATGGTTTTCGAGCTGTCCTCCGGAAACGAAGTCAGCAACATGTTCATGGAACCGAGAAAATAATACACCATAAAAACCTGTAAATAGCAAAAGGCACCACTTTGGGGTCTGCCACACATATTTACTGACAGATATTAAGAAGTTTTTGAGTTCTGCTCCGGAAACGAAACACACCTCTCACTTTTGAGAGTAAGTCAAAAAGGTTTCCATGGAAACTGAGAAAATGATAAATCACTAAAACCTGGAAATAGCAAAAGGCACCACTTTAGGTTCCGATTGATATATCTACCAAGTTTTGCTGAAAAATATTGAATGGTTGTTGAGTTCTGCTCCGGAAACGAAGCACATCCCTCCATTTTGAGAATAAGTCCGAAAAGTTTCCATAAAAACGGAGAAAATAATAAATCAGAAAAACATGTAAATAGCAAAAGGCACCACTTTGGGGTCTGTCACACATATCTACCAAGAAACACTGACAGATATTAAGAAGTTTTTGAGTTCTGCTCCGGAAACAAAACACATCTCTCACTTTTGAGACTAAGTACAAAACGCTTCTATAGAAACCGGGAAACTAAGAAATCACAAAAGCCTGTAAGTAGCAAACGGCACCGCGCTAGGTTCTGATTGATATGTCTACCAAGTTTTGCAGAAAAATATTCAATGGTTTTTAAGTTCTGCTCCGGAAACGAAGCACATACCTCCATTTTGAGACTAAGTCTGAAACATTTCCATGGAAACCCAGAAAATAACAAATCACAAAAACCTGTAAATACCAAAAGGCACCACTTTAGGGCCTGCCACACATATCTACCAACTCTTGCAGAAAAATATTGAACGGTTTTTGAGCTAAGCTCCGGAAACAAAGCCCGCCCCACCACTAGAGTAACACCAAAATGTTCCATGGAAAAACACAATCCGAGTTATGCTCAGGAAACAAAATGATTACAGACGGATGGGGGACAGACAGATGGACAGACGACATTACATGCCGCGGGGATATAGTCGACACCTCGTCTGGGATAAAAATGGATTTCATTTCTTAAAGGTCACATGCAACGTAAAACACAACTTTGCAGATTCTGGTACCTTTCGGTATGCACTTACCGAAACAAATCATCAAAAATGCCAGTTCAACCTATAAAGTTAAAAAAAAACACGATGAAAAAAAAGCCCGTGAAATCGGAGCTCAAACGTTTCACTAAATTCCCCCAAGCACTGGGGGGAAAACTGGTTTCAACAGCTGTGCTGCGCTGCGTCCATAACGCATGCGCAGTGAATAGGTTCGCGGAGCTTGAAACAGTACGCATGCCCCGCGTCAGAGGTCGTGAGCAGTAGTCTAATCTTGGCTGTATACACAAACAATTAAATAATCTATTTGTTACGCAAAAAACTTGTTGATTGTGGTAAGCAGTCTCCGTCACAGAGAAAGCTCAGTGTCTGGTTTACTCACACCTATATGTCTGCCTGCCTGTCTGCTAAAGACAACATGCAGTACACAGCTTCAATCATTGACCACGTGCAATTTGAACTTAACACCTATCAGACTAAACGACATAAAGAAAATAAGTTGATTTATGACTCGTGCACCCGAGTCCCGTCTCTGCCACATTATGTAATTAGGCACGTGTGATACATATGACATGTTTTTATGTCTGTGGGTTGCAAACAAACTACATTCATTTTTTTCGGATGACTGGATCTGACGGAAACTGGTGCAAACTCTTGTCAGTTTCAAGTTATGCTTTGTACTTGGACAGATTCCAGCCACGCAGTAGTTTACCATCTCTACTGACATGATTTTTGAGTGGATCGAACGCAAATTCAGAGAACATGTATTTTCAAAACCCAACATCTCTATATACATTCTTCATGGATAACGACTTCTTTCAGTGTATGTGATTTTGTTTGACAACAGTATATGAATCCATACTGAAACGACGCATCAAATACACAAAAAGTTGTTATGCATAAAGAATCTTACTTTCTTGTGGCTCGCTATACTTCTAAAATGCCCATCAAACAGATCATCTTTCTGTTCACACAATGAACCCTCAGCATATCAGCAAATGAAACAGCCAATCGGAAGCCATCGTTACACTTGAGTGCACATCCACCCACTATGACTGGGTTCGGTCTCCCGAGGGCTTTGTTTCGGGGGAAGTAAGCCCAGGTACAAAATATTGCACTTTTGAATCGCAATTGTACGCTTATAATTTTGTTTATTTGTTTTTTTAAAAGCAGCAATGTATATTATATGTCATGGATAAGTGATAAATATGTTTTAATTATGTTTGATTTTTTTGTTGCATGTGACCTTTAAGAATAGCAAACTGGAATATGTATTACCCAGGGATTACCTTGAGCAGGGACTTGGGGATTTTTACCCATTGAAAAACAAAGTATCCCATTAAAATTTTAATATTGGGCAGAAATTCCCATTACTTCTGCATGCTTACACTAAGTAATAATACAGAAATATCCAATAATGCCTCTGGAAAATCATATTGTTCAGATTAAGGAAGAGATTTGGCCTAACTGACCATTTGCTCAAGAGTGATCGCTAATTACCTGGACTCTGTTAGAGTCAGTGCTTTCTGCTAGCGATGACCAAACAAAATTATCAGTTACCTACAAGTGTTGATCATTCATGCATTTGGGCTACAAAGCCCCTACTTGGAAACCTAATTATAACCTCAACATAACACAATCATTTTTTGAAACTTGGCTACCACTTGCAGCATGTTGGAATAATTTCCATCATAATGTCCACAGGTTATTGTCTTTATTCTGGGAATTAATTTTCAACATGCTCAAGTTAAACAAACCATGAGCACATGCCATGACAATCTCTGGTTCCACTCATTGGTTTGTACAGCACTTTGACATTAATGTCAACCAACAGCCAATATCATGATGATGGCAAATATTCAGTTCTCTCACAGTTCAGGAAGGCTTCACATACTCGACATCTTTTATCAAAGCACTTACCGTCATCGCCAATGGAAAATTAAATTCAGACAAGTCCCATCACCTACTTAAATATCTGCTATTAGTTCATATGACAAGTTCCATTGGCTGGTGCCACAATCTATTTTTCTTCTCACAGACAGCATCAATACCATCTATTGAGCAATCAGCTGTACATTTCAAAGTATCATTAAGTATGCTGCTAAAATCATATAACCTTTCATGCTTGTGATAATCTTTCATCATCAATTTTAGAATAGATCTGGACACAGATAATTTTACTTCTGTGCTAGCTGAGCAGACAGAGTGTATAAGGGTATTTAGTTCTGATTGTTTGGAGATGTTCCTACAACACTCAGCAGTACTCTGACAATGGACAATGCTATGTCTTGAGAAGTCAAACCTGCTGTCATCATGAGCAATGGCTCATACCATCAGCGCATGATAATATGCAATTTACAAAGTCAACAAGTCATCTGCTACAAAGCCCTTAGTCACTGCTTTCAACAAGTAATGGAGGGTAGGGGCCCTAACACTTTTCTCACACAAGTTTCTAAGCACATCTATAAAGCATTCAACTCTTATTTGTCACCATCCACCTGTACAATCCAGCTATGAATCAGGCTATTTCTACACTGAGGAGCATGTAAACAGTCACTAAGCAACCAGTTCAGTATGCGACACTTGTCTGCACTCCACAAACAGTTCAAATTATGTCAGACTGGTGGTCAACGGACAATTAGATTTAGCAGAAAACACTTAGAGGTCACATGCAACACAAAACACAACAGATTCTGATACCTTTCATTATGGACTTACAGTAACAAATTACAAGTAGTTGAAAAGTACTGCGATGAAAAAGAACTTGCGAAATCAGAGTTAAAACGATTCACTAATTCTATTCCAGTGCTGGTGTGAAAAGTGGTTTCAACAGATGTGCTGTGCAGCACCCATAGCGCATGTGAAGTGACTGGGTTCATGCAGCTTGAACCGTGAAGATGATCCATAAAAACACAACAAGTGATGCATGCAAAGATTATCGCTGTGGTCAAAGTCGGAGAACAAGAGATGTTTCTTGTGATTATGAGCATCTTAGGTCTGCAATAATAAAAAGACACTGGTCCCATACTTGGTTGCAGATTTGCAAGCCATGTTCTCAAGAAATTGTAGCATTAGAAATACTAATTTCATTGTTAAAAACTCTTCAGCTTGAAAACTAAAATGTTTTAATACATGTCTATGGAACTAAAGAAAAAATGTTGATTCTGATAAGCAGTCTCTGTCACAGGCAAATCTCACAGTAAGTTTCACTGACTATGTGTTTGCCTCCCTGTCTGCTAATGACAATATGCAATACACAAGTCATTCACCACATGCTATTTGAACTTAACACCTATCAGGCTATACACAATAAACAAAATACATTGATTTATGGATCTTGCACCAGAGTTCACATTATGTAATTACACACACAGGCTGGTGTGATTCTAGTACACGTGACATGTTATTATGTCTGTGGGTTGCTAAAAAACTGCATCTGTTTTTCTCAGATGACTGGATCAGACGGAAACTATTGTAAACTTAGACTGTCAGTTTCAAGTCCTGCTTTGTTTGTTTGTACTTGGATGAACAACAGTTCCCTGCAAAACATCACTATACACATTCTTTATGGATAACAACTTCTTCTACTGTTTATGTTATTACATTTCAGTTTGAATTCATTTATTGTTTCACTCTTGCATGACAACAGTATATGAATCCATACCGAAATGGTGCATCATATACAATAAAAGAAGTTATGATCAACAAAGAATCTTACTTTCTTATTTCTCACCATACTTCTAAAATGACAGTCAACCATATCATCTCTATGTACACACAATAAGCCCTAAAGGTATTGGCAAATGAACCAGCCAGTGAAAGACTTTGTTACGCTTGCATGCAAAACCACTCGCTCTGACTGGGTTTGGTTACCAGGGTATTTCGTTTCGAGGTAAGTAAACCCAAGTACAAAATATTGCACTTTTGATTTGCGATTGAAAGCTTATTATTTAGTTTATCTGGTTTTTTTCATGGTCAGCAATGTATATTACTAGTCATGAATAACTGATAATTGTGTTTTAATATTGTTTGTGGTTTTTTTTGGTGGCATGTATGCATTATTTCAGTAATTTCTGATCCTTGAACTCAAATGAATAATGAGAGTGTCATAAGCACAATGTGCTTCAGACACTAACATAGCAATATTTCCCTGTCTCTTCCTGAGGGCAGTTGGACCAATCCAGACAGACTGAAAGCAGTCTCTGGAAACAGTCTCCATCAGCAACAGCAGCACCAACACCAGCAGACTGGAGTACACATGGCCTATTCCCCTTGCTCTCCATAGCCAGCAACCTGTGAAGTTCCGGTGTAGAATAGGCCTTCAGCACCCCATGCTTGCCATAAAAGGACGAACAGGATCGGGTGGTCAGGCTCGCTGACTTGGTTGACACGTCACAGTGCTACAGTGTTAACACATATTCAAATTTCAGCTCCTTGGGAAGTGTACTTGAAGCTCTTACACTAGAAGGTCAACAATCACCAACATTTCAATAGTACCCTTTTGATACTGGGTGAACAAAGGCATACCTCTTAACAAAGTCACTTGCCTAAGGAAACGTCACATGTTATGTGGGCCTTAGAGCATGGCAAGACTGAAGCCCTAGAATGTTTTCAACCCAGGCATCGTTGACCAAAGATGCTTAGCTGGTAGACCTTATGACACTTCTGCATCAAAGTACAAAATTGAAATATGGCATTCATAGTAAAATATATGTTTCTGCATCGTATCAAAACAATAACCTTCAGTAATCTGTATCACCTTCTTGCAAATCCAAATAATTCTAACAGTATGACCATACCTGTATCTCGTGCACTCTTAACAAGTTGTCATGGAAAATATTACTGCTGTTGTACAGACTGATCAATGAATTGTATCTGCCAGAGCTTCCAACACAGATCATGACAATTATCACTGAATTGGCTAACAATTGTTTTGTTCAGTAAATGAACTACCAAACCTTTTCCACCTGGGAAAACATGCAATCTGCTACACCATAGTGTCACTTTGCAGCAAGTATGCAATTGTATGACACAAATTTTGGGCCTCCAATGGCTTTCCCATTTGGTCATGGAATCTTCAGAATTTCAAGGCATGGACAAGATAGTAACGGGTCATTTCACCTCAAAAACATTCAATCCACCACAGTTTCACCTGCATTGGGTCACCCCATACTGTTTCACTCCAAGCAAGAACATATTACCATTATCAACTATAAAATTGTTTCTGTATTATATTCTTCTATGTGAAGTATCAAAACAGCATATTCTGATAGTAATTATATATGTTCATATTGGCCGTACTGGATCGAGTGACAATAGCAAGGAGAGTTCTTTGTCTGTGTACTGTGCCCAAAGGTAAAGATGCTTCTTGTGGATCTTCTTGAATTTCTGTCTATTGTCTCTTGATAGAAGACAATTCTGAACTTGGGTTTCACTTGGCCACCCCCACTTCTCTAAAGTGGCACAAGAACATAAAATGGCAATCCAGCCACCACACTTCTTGTTCAACCACCTTTGCCATGCTTCTAAGACATTATTGTTCCTGACTGCATGCTGGAACACAGAGAAACCAGTACACACAGACTGGCATGCTCAGGTCTGATGTCATGCATGACATCGTTTGCTCTCTGTATGTGACAAACTTTCATAATTGTTCTGTGTTGACACAGGTCTTTTGAGATGTGAAAGGCTGGAACGATGTGGTCTGCATGGAGAAATGGCAGCGAAATGAGTGGACAGAGATAATTGTAAATGTCTTGTCGCTGGGCGTATGTCTGTTGAAAACCAAGACTCTGTACTTCAGGCTAAGCGGTATTCAAGGCTTACCACAGAGGTCTCTCAAATTCTGTAACAGCTGTCTTTTAACTGCATTCCAGAACCATTTTATTGTATAATAACAATTTACTGATAAAATTTACTTCCTGAATATTTAAAAGGTATCAATTAAACATTACTTATCATTATTTATTTATGAAATGTGTAACTCAATGTCGACTTATTTAACTGTTCACTCAAGTTTTAACTGTGATGAGATGAACTGTGATTAAACAATCTAACAATGCCAATAACTTGGGATGAAATGACCAGGAACTGACAAGATCACACTATACTACTCATGAAATAACAACCCGAAAAACTTTGTTGTGATAATGTTCAATAAAGTTTAGACAAACTTTATGGATAACAACTTCATTATTTCATGTGTGTGGCGTTTTAATACAGATTCTTGCATTGTCCAGCAACAAGAAACTGTATTGAAGCATTGCACTCATGAAATAAAGAAGTTGTATTTCCAAACCATTTGTCAATATTGTACTTCCAAAGTTCTAAAGTGCCACTCCCAGTTAATGAGAAGTAAGTAGGGATAAAGTTATATGGCTGTCCTGAACTTCTATATTTCAGTGAGAGGTCTCCTAAGATTGACATCCTTCCTTTTTATTTATCTTGTGAATCATTTTGTGCATTTTGATCAAATAATTATAATTGCCCATGTACTTAGCATGCATATCACTGTTTTCAAATTGGCCCCTAGTGTTCAGTACCTTCATATATCAGCTGCAGCAGACAAATACCATTAGCAGTGATAACAAATCAGCACCCTCATTTCATGTTCAAACATTTTTCACAGAAATTGATTGCTTAATACAAGCATGGAACAAAGATATATACAGGTTGTGAGATCCAATGATAATTGCCAGGAGACAGTGCTTTCCTCATCAACAACCGATAATTTGACATTTATCTGTGACAAATCAGCAATAGCTTGAGATTTATATGTTCAAATATAATATAAATGTATCTTCTGATTCTCAACATTAATTGGTCAGCTATGCAAAGAAGAAATGATTGGTTGACAGAACTTCTTTTCATGATCCAAGTTCATTGATAACTTTCACCATTTCATCAATAATTAGAACATGCTCTACTCACACATTCTGAGTTTTAAAAAAGCAAACAAAAGGTCAAAGAATATGAATATTCTACCAATTAGACATAATTATTTTGCAATATACTTGTCCTATAAATAGTAATCTTTATAAAATAAATTACCTTATAAAACAACAACAATCGTTTGCATTGAAGGTAGGACAGGCTTTCAACACAGATATAGAGATCAATGGTCATTTATGAAATATTGATTTTTGATAAATATAAAATGTAACTTTGGGAATAAATTTCACCAAAAAGATCAGAATGAAATGAACATATTTCATGTGAACAGTGAGTTTTGACACATTTATGTATTTATCATGAGTGAGTGAGTTGAAATTTAAAGTAACACTGGCAATATTTCAGTCATATCGTGACTAATACCAGTTCCATATTCATGATAACACATATGATTTATAAACACTGCTAACAAGGTACATTTCCCAGGTTACAACATATTTGTTAACACTAGATCAGTGAGTCACAGCGCCAGTATTACAGCCACAGCATGACTAAAACAAGGTCTAAATACATTAAAATTGTACAAGCATGTCAACAAAAAACAATAAAAACCATTAGCATATCATAGAAACATAATACAAAACTAAGACAGTGCTCTGAACATAATTTAGAAGTGGCACATGAATGAAGATTAACTTTTTGTAGTATATGAATTAAAAGCCATTTTTCATCACAATAGTTTATTTAAATTATTACCACAACACCATAATTCTTCCCGCTTGTGATATTTCTGATTATCAATGTTTTACCTCGCCCTACGTGACCAACATTGCCAATACTACAAACCAGCAACGTATCTCAAACTATTCACCATATACATTCTATTGTATGATGATAAAGTTGAACAATTTGATGACAAATGCAAGAATGTTGAGATAAAATTAGAGAGATCAGATTGCTTTGCTTACTCTTACCACAACCTCAATACCTTCAGTGTTTACTGACTGATTACAACAGTTTCTGACATGAATGTTTTGTCTACAAGGAGAGGTATCAAAACAAACTTGCAGATCAGACTTTTATGACACTGATAAACTTAAATCCACAATCTGCATCTACACTTATGATGGTGTGCTGAATATTAATCCCCTCAGATATCTCCGCGGGACATAAGTGTAGAACATAGAGCATAAATAAGTAATAATAATAAATAAGAATTGAAGCTTTTTTATGATGTGTATCTATAATGAAACATTGGATATATTTCAATTGTATGTTTTGCCTTTTCAAACCTGGCAGCGTCCTTAAAATAAATTAAAGCAAACATCGACATGTTGAAAAATAGTGCATGTACAGATATAAAATATAAAAGGTGACCAAACGATCAATCCTCAAAGCTTACAAGGTGCCTAAATATCATTAATAATCGACTTGTAGAACAAACAGTTGTCAAAATGTCAGAAATTTGACAGCAGACGAATCTCAGAATTTAGGTAAACACTGTCTGTTTTCATTAACGTTTCGTGGTTCAAACTATCACATATGTAACTACAACATGCACAAACATCCAGATTGAAATATAAAGCATATGTGAATATAGTTATTACCTGCAACACTGTGATCACAACTGTATAAACAACTTATTTTGACAGGTTTGCACATGGATTTATCATTGTCTAGTGGTGGTCGCCATATTTAAAAGCCGTAACTGGTCGATAAAGTGCTCCAAGCCTGTACTGAGTTCTAGTCGATAAATTTGGAACAGGTGCCTGCGAGTCGGCGCGACCAAGCTGTTGTGCAGCTACGTCGAAAAAACGTATAAATTCCTGTTCGAAACATACCTTAATTATGAAGTAAAACATATTATCCTCTCGTTTTAACTTTTTAATTTTTTAATTTTTTGGTAAGACATTTCCATCTGCCACTAGCTCTATCAGTAATTTCATACATGTCGTTGAGTACGTCGGACTATCATGATTGTAGAGTGATCAATGAAATATAGTTGAGTTTCTCGTATATATGATATTTTTCATAACAAACCAGTTGATATTTCAATGATAATTATTATTGGTACAATTCAATTAAAACATTACAATTTGACCTGGTTGATGTGAATTCTGTAATACTGGGTACGTACGGTTCGTGGCTGTTCCCCTTTTGTGAATTGCGCAAGCTCGACACCATAAACCTAGCAGACATGTGCAAATTGTTTTCATGGAACCAATTAAAAAAAAAAAAAAATGGGCATTTTTTCCGCCAAGCAGTGACTGCTTCAGACTTAGTATATTGTATATTTCGAACTGACAGAAATGTGTGATCGCTTGGCGAGTGGTAACTCAAACATAGTCTAAAGGATCTTCGACATTACAGTCAGTTGTTCATGATATCCAGCACTGGTTTGCTAGGTCTCAACTCAGTCTGTACTGTTGTCGAACAAAGGCAATCAATTAATAACTAAATATCTGGGACAGAACCCTAATGCATGCTTTTGGTTGGATTTGCCTGAAAAGAGAACTGTATAATAGTCACTATGTTTGAGCCCACTTGTTTGTTTAGACACACTGACGATTTATTTACTGCTCGATTTATTTACAAACCCATTCACAGGCTTCTGCTGGAATATCTGTGACTGCTACGTGAACCAAATTATCATAAATCACAAATCTGAAGCGGTCCATTATACCAACATCTTTACAGTTTTATCATTCATCTTTCAGCAGGTGACAAAGTTCGAAGCTAAACATAGCACTCTTCTCGAAATTCAGGCAGCTTCTGTTCTGGAATGCCCAGATTCATGCCCTTGCCTTCACTGGTTCAGCTCATTAGCTGCCAATATATTAGGTGCGTATTGTTGGTTTCATCTGAAAACTCTGAGTAGATTCTGCCATTGATGGTCATTTATGATCCACAAAATACAAGTATTCGATGGTATATTCGCTGGAGAGAGCATTATGGGTTGTGGAGGCAATGAGCGTTGAAATTCTAGCTTATATCGCTGGAATACTGCGGCCGTTGATTGATAAGTCTTGGCAGCCAAACGAAAGCCTTCCTGAACAAGTCATGATCAGTTGCAGTGTGACAGCTATTTTGCCGAGTATATCAACCCTTACAAATTTGTACTGATACTGGAGTTCTAGAATGTCTAAATGAGTGTCGTTGCATATCTCTCCCGGCAACACTGGTATACGGGTCTTTGACAATACAAATTAAGATGCATGTATGCATTCAGAAGTCCAACAACTTTTATTTCTTTTCATATGTCTATAGCTAATCTATCATGGCTGGTGAATTTCGCAACACGCGACCTTCCACATGTGGGTGATGTTTAATTTGTTTTGAGTAGCATACGTCGAGCATGTTCACCGCATTGGATGGCATTTATTGATATTGCAAGGTGCCGCAAGACAGCCATTTGTACGAGTGTCGGTCTTACAATGCATATTATGGTATTTATTGATTATTACATGGGTTAAATGATAGCTAAACACTAGACCAAGGTTCAGACGGGGAGCAGTCAATAAACCAAGGTTCAGACTGAGCACAGACACTGGACCAAGGTCCACACAGGACGCATAACCACTAGGCCAAAGTTCAAGCTGAGGACAGACACTAAACCGAGGTCCAGACAAGAGGCAGACACTACACCTATGCCAGACAGGGCACAGACCCCAGATCAAGGTTCATACAGGGCGCAGACACTAGACCAAGCCCCAGACAGGGGCAAGCACTGCACCAAGGTTCCGACAGAGCTCAGACACTAGACTAAGGTCAAGACACGGTGTAGACACTAGATCAAAGCCCTGAGAAGACGTTTACACCAGACCAAGGCTCAGACAGGGGCAGACACTACACGAAGGTTCAGACAGGGGGCAGACATTAGACCAAGGTCCAGTCAGGGTGCAGACACTACATCATGGTTTAGACAGGAGGCAGAAACTAGACCAAGGCCAAGACAGGGACAGACACTAGACCAAGGTTCAGGCAGAGGGCAGACACTAGACCGAGGTTAAAACATAGGGCAGACACTAGGCCGAGGTCCAGAGAGGGGGCAGACACTGGTCCACAAAGGCAGCTTCATATGACGTTGCCCTGTGCCACTGATATAACTGTAAACATGAACCACACTAACGGACGTAAGTACATATACTTACTGAAGAGGTAACTATGCATAAAAAAACTGCACAGATTAGAAGTCTATTTAACAGTTTAAAACCAATTCTACATAAACATGTAGCAAAGCACTTTATTTGAAATTTGATGTCATGTACCGCGCCTGGTACGTTGACTTTGTGCACAGTAAATATACTCATTTTTTGCATGCTTGTTGACATCTAAGTTCACCCCCCGATATTGAAAACTGAAGAACGGTTGATTGCTTGTATCCTTTGAATGCTGTTGAAAACACGTTGTTTTAACCTAAACTGCATGTACCTCACACCGCAGCTAAAATCAGTGTCTACGCACCGTGAGTATGCAAGAAACTGGAATGACCCAAAATGAAGTGGTAAGACATTTTGGTGTCCATCTAAACACGGTCTCATCTCTATGAAGACGTTTTCAACCTAATGGGAACAGGAGAGATTTGCCTCCGACCAGGTGTTCACGTCACGTCAGCAAGACAACCACATTCGGCTGACCCATGTGAGGAATGATTCGAGACGGCCGGTTTGCCTTCTCGGACTATAGCGGGATGGCTGAACACAAGACCGAGGCCCTTTGAGGCTGTAGTTCTGATTTATATACTGTAGTTGACTTTATAATACATCTGAAACAATGTATATGAATATATAAATCTCTGTCAAAATTACCTTTTTATCACATTCAGGTCATTGCACATTGTTCAGATAACATTGAACATATGAAAATAACTCAAAATAAATAGACATCACAAAATTAAAGGTTCAGTTACATAATGAGACTCTTAGACGTGCAATTATGGAACAATTTTGGCATTTTCCAAACACAACGAAATATCAGCATGTCTTACCATCTATGGGACAACTTACATCAAACTGACCACATGTCGTGAGGCACCAAAATATACACCATCCAAGGACCTAAATATGTATGCCTTCATTAGCATGGAAATGCTAATTCTCACCAGTGAACTTGGACTCAAACATTGATCTGAATAAAGAAAGCAAAGTGAACAAACTTCACACTTTCCAAATGCAACTAGATTCAACATCCAATCAAGATGCTACACATCTTCAGCCAATGGAAACCAAGGACAAGACAACAGGCCTGACCCCATTAAAACTTGGCTAATTTGCATAGGAACTACTTTCAGCCCATGACCCAACGGTTACTTTGAATACATCATGGACTTGTGAAAATGTAAACCTCTTCACTGACAATTGTATTATTGTTAAGTTGTTATAATTGATTCCAAACAGATAAATAAAACAAGACATGCTAAAATAGCTTATTTTTCCAGACCACTTTACAAATTGTGTATTTTGTTCTTGTTAAGTATTTTGTACTTGTTACAGGATCATTCCTGGCAAACGTCCAATCAGTCCCAGGGTTGTACGGAACCATACGACGGAGCACAACAGGCACGTCTTGCCTAGTGCCAGGTATGGTGCCTACAGCATCTACGGTACAGGAGTCAATACTGGGCTGGTGTCTTGTTCACTGACGAACGTCTAGATTTCACCTTGACAGCTCAGATAGCAGGGCAAGGGTGTACGGCTGTGTGCGTTGTTCAACGCCGACTGTTTGGTGGAAACGCTATAGTATGGGGTGGGAGGAGTGGGGTGTGTGCAGTCACGTCTCATGGTCGGACACAGCTTGTCAGCTGTCTGACAGGACTTCGGTAGAGGAAAGAGATTTTTGGGCCTCATATGCAGCTGTTCATTGATGGAGAGATAAGTAACTTCACGCTTCAGCAAGATAAAGTCCGACCACGTGTCGCTCGTCAGATTTCATGAGGCAGTAAAACACTAATTATGGTACTCCCTTGGCCAACTTTCTCCAGAGCACGAATTTTGATGAAATGGAGCGACATGTACGTCAAGCCGAGAATCATCCACTGACGTTGGCTGAATTGGGACAAGCGTTGGTTCAGGCATGAAACAACATTCCCGAAGTTTTCTGCAATCACTTAATGTCCTCCAGGCGTTGTTATTGTCAAGCCTGCATCAACGACAGTGGTGGAGACACACGATACTGAATTAGAGAACTGACTTTTGGCACCACATCTCTTCAAGGTCATGTCACGATCCCAAGTGTCAACTCATACAGGTTTCCATATTATCCAGTCAACAATTAAGCAGAAATTGAGGAAAAACATAGATCATGCTGTTATTGTTTGCATTAAAAATGACTAGTCAGAGAAAACGCTCCCGCCAGATGAGACACGGTGTTAGAGACACAATATGAAGCGAAAAACAGCGACCTAGAGTGGTGTGGCGTATTGAAATGTGACTGTCAGTTACCGGCTGACCGGATTCCCAGTCTACTAATTAAGTGTTCTGCTCAAACAGTCCCAGCGTTCTTTTGTGTTGACACCCAAAATCATTTTCAAATGTCAAAGCAACATGTCTGTCGGTCTCTAACCACGATTCTCTAGACAAAAGCGAAAACATCCTCTCGACTTACATCACAAATTTCTGCTCAAATGAGCACCGAAAGTACAATTCCGACAATATCATGAGAATTGACTTTTCGAGTATTCTTCAACAATATTACATGATCGATATACCTGGAACTTACGACGAACGTCTTGACCATATTGACCTTCTCTGATTTGGCCAACCTGAGCAGATTCAAATTCATAAGAATTTAGAAACGGATCCTCAAGGAAGGGAACATAATTGGTGCCAGGTAAAGCATTAATAACAAACACACGCAAGAATCCTTACCCTTTTCTTCCAAATATCCAGATGTCCAGTCACTAAGACACATGACAACAGACCGGACGTGTAACAATTTCTATGCAAAACCGAGGGAACTCTGGAAAGAGATGGCAGCTGTTCTGAATGCTTCTAAGCTGATGTCCTCAAAAGAACGCTACTACCAACTTATTCCTCAAAATATAACCAAATCTGGTAAGATCACCACACTCTTGCTCAAATACACAATGTTGTGACGTCCCAGAGCTGTTGGGTCCGAATCTGCAGTGAGACACACAATGTTAGGTAAACCTGGACCAAGACTGTCATTTTGTTTGTTGATAAACGCCACGCTCTGTAATATTCCCAAAATATGACGGCGATCAGTAACTAAGAACCCCCAAGCCAGTTGTTAAGACCAGAAGCACCAACGATGACATGCAACAATTAGATCACCCAGCCTGACCACCCGAGTCTCCTCCAACCAATAATCTACCCGGATTTCCCGCGGGCCTGTGGAGTTCCACATATATGGTGTTGGAGCGCCATTAGCTCGTGTTAAATTCATTGCATACAGCCTTAGAAAATCGTTAGTCTTAAGTCTAGAGAAACAGTGAAATATCTACTACACTGGTTCTCATTGTTTGTAGCTTATGATATATGTTAACTGTGGTTACAGTATTATTCAGTTTGTATCGAACCTGAAGCATTGAGACATCATTCAGCATCGTTTCCTTCAATACCACTGGGCAATGAGAACCACCGTCATACAATTTGTATATGTACTCAACTTCGTCCAGTTGTCTTAGAAGTGAGATGGATCACATGAGTCGGGGATTATGCCCGGATATATATTTCCAGAAACACCAACCCATCTGAAAACTGGGTAATTAGAAACAGTTATTTAGCTTTCAGAGAAGAGAAGTAGTCCGATTTGACGTGATTTACTAGTGTATGTTTTCAATTGTTGTACCTGCTTCATGAAATACCGTTCTTGGTTATGAATCCTGAGAAACAACAAGGTGAACGTTTGAGTCTTCGAGTTCCTGAAAAAAAATCTCTGAAAGTGATTTTACTCGTGCTTCTTTGAGGGCTCTCCTTGGAGTACAAATTCTTTAATACCATCGCGTTCCTCAGAAATGCGTTGTAATGAGCAACGCAGTCGTACATTACCGACAAACAGTTTGGGAGGCAAACTATTTATTTCACAAATTCGAATGTATGCATTCAAATACCCAAAGGGTAAGTTCTGTGGAATAAAATTAAGGGGGTGCTTCCACCTTATATTTATGTAAAACCGACCAAACAAATAAATACACAAACTTCATCTGAAGAGTGTATTCTTGGCAAGAAGTTTCATATCTAGTTCTTCTCTCTGCAACTTTACCATGCGCTCCTTACCCAGAACTGGTCCCTTTGCAGCTAAATCCTGAAGCTTTTGATGACTTTGTTTCGAAACTTTAGACGGGTCAAGTGAATGATCAATAAAAGTACCATGCAAATCGTAACTTGAAATTCGCTTATCCTAAGCATGGGTAATAACACATCAAGGAAATAAACCTGGAATATATTTTTCAAGATTTTCAGTACTTTCCGCAATGACAAGCTCATGACAAACGACAGGATCAACCCAACATTTTCACACTGCCAAATCTTCCCTAATAATAATATACTAACCGAAGAAAGTAACTGTGTATAAGATGAAATTACATAAAATAGAAGTGATTTTAGAAAGAACAATAAATAAAAAGGTAGTAAAGCTTTTTGCATGATAAATTGTTTGGTGTCACGTACAGCGCGTGGCACAGGCACTTCACATTGGATGTTTTGACGTTCACACATCTGATATTGAAAATTGAAGAGCGGTCGATTATTCTCTAGCCTCTGAATGCTGTGGAAAAAACGGGAACTTTTAGCATAAACTGTGCTTCTGTCATGTCACGACTTAACGAAAAACAGCGTCTCCACGCTGTGGGAATGCAATAACTCAACATGAAGTGCCCAGACAATATGGTGTCCATCGGTTCACTATCTCATCTTTTCAACATCACGGGAACATGGCAGAGTTACCTCGGACCAGCCTTCCACGTGAGTTCCAGAACTGTACGGAACAGACTGAAGGAACACGCTAAATGTTGCTCCAACGTCACCAACAGGCACGTCATGGACATCTCGTATGGCAGAGCAAGGGTGTGCATATGGCGAGGTGAACGGTGTACTAACGCGTACCTTGTTCAAAGTCGACAATTTTGGGGCGGAGACGTTATGCTAGGGAGATTACATGGTTAGTGTCATTATCACTGGTAATCTAACAGGCAGGTCTGTGATACAGGGGCGACTTCATTGGACCTTGTGTGCAGCTGTTCATTCCAGGACAGAGATGCAACTTCACGCTCCTGCAATATATTGCATGTCGCCCGTGTTGTCATGAGACAACAGAACATTCTGGTACTCGAGCTCTCTTGGTCAGCTGTTTCCCCAGACCTGTCCCCTATCGAGTACGCTTGGGATGGAATGGAGCGAGATTCAAGCCCAGAATCAGCTACTGAAGTTGATATGGCACCAGCGTTGGTTCAGACATCGCACAACATTCCCCAAGCTTTCTTAAGTCGCTGTGAAGCGTGCATCATCGCCATGAACTGATTTTTGACACCACATCCCTTCCACGGTGTGTCACGATGCCTAGTGACACATCAATCAGATTTTGATATTACCCTGTTAACAGTTAAACAGTTGATTAAGGAAAAAACACATATCATGTTATTATCTCATTCAAACGGCCATCAAATAAAGTAGTTACTAAACCATTGGTGTACTTTCAATAGGGTGTTTCTCCAACTTTGTCAGTTCAGGCACAATATTTGTCTTCAAGTTTACAAAATGGAGAAGCACATGCGAATAAAACCTATCCTCTTCAACAAAACCTCAGAGCAGAACTCGATTCTATAGGTCGTGCACACTAGTTCATCGTCGATATGACGTCCTCTTTATTGACGTCTCCAGTTTCAAATGACGTGCAGTATGTAATGGGATCATACGTGAATATGTGCTTGGAATGCTAACAGTGATGACGATTTCAAGGACGGAGCACGTGCCCCATTCAAGACGTGGGATTGTGCTGCTAATATATTGCTGCTACATATTTCAAACACTCGTCTTGCCTTCATGACTGTGAACGTACATCTTAATGTGTTCACTGGTCTTGTATTTTCACAGTGTAATTCTGTATGTACCGATTTTTGGGTTAACGTGGGCGTTTTGGTTCTGGAATTAACACGTAATATATACCCATGTTGGCGATTACCGCTCGCATCATTACGCCACCACACAGATATCATGTAAGCAACTGTGCACAAGAAAACAGTGCAGACGATGAAGACGATGGTGCAGCATACATGGTGAATTGACTAACGATTGCCAAAACAGAATCTACCTCGTGAAGGTGGTTCCGTACTCTCCGGACGGTTGCCCTTTGGAAAGGTGGAACTGCTGTGGTCAGCTGCCGCAAGCAGCGTAGCCGCGTGAAGTGGCACGTGACAATATGACCAGGGTCGATTGCCACATCCAGCATGTTGGTAACCATGCAAAAACTCGATGAAACTCTGCGATACATTAAACACCCTGGCTACAGTAAACCGTTGTAATCTTGCTTCCAGTCGAGTGACGGCGGTGTCTGTCCGTGGCATGAATTAGCGGTTGCAATTCATGTTTTGTTTTCGCAGTACGTCAAGTGCGCTGATACTGTTGTTCATGTGTGGAGGTACCGTTACGCAATCATTTTGCATTGGGTCTTTACAGGTTTGGCTCAGAAACATTGCAGCCATATAAATAACATAATGAATTAACAAGCTAATTACAGTAAAGGGTCTGTCGGCAAATGACAGTAAAACGTTATCACGGATCATATAAAAATACTAAATAAAATAAATTCAATATTGAAACAAACAAATTCTCAGATACAGCTCAGAATAAATTAAAACGTGACAGTGGGGAACGAGCAGGAGGCCTAATTTTCGGATTATATCTGTAATAAACACATATTTTCTTTTGTCTTGAATGACACTGTCTCACAATCACAGTCAGATATGTTTGGTAGGTACACAGGCAAAACGTCTTATTCCTATATGTTCTGTTTGTTTCCTTGTATCCAGCTACATTGCAAGGTCTGAAAATAACTCCAGTTTGGATTAGACAATCCAGTGATCAACATCACGAGCATTGTTCTATGCTACTGGGAATGAGTGAGTGAGTTTAGTTTTACGCTGCACTCAGCAATATTACAGCTATATGGCGGCGGTCTGTAAATAATAGAGTCTGGACTAGACAATCCAGTGATCATTATGCTACTGGGATACGATGACGTGTGTCAACCACGTCAGCCCGACTCATCCGACACTTTTAGTCGTTTCTTACAAGCATTGGTTGCTCAAGACCAATTCTAACCCGGATCTCCACGCGTCTATATGTTCTGAAAATGTGTACCCTATGTGAAAGCAATCATGTGCCATCATTAGCGGTGTGTACACTTTCAAAATGCATACTAAACAACAAAGAAACGCAACGCTGTCTTTTTGACATGTTTTCAAATTGACTTTTATGAGATTTCATCTTTTTCGAAACATGCCTTTCTTTTGCTGTTCAGTACAAAACAAAGTGTCGGGTGTGAAAACCGATGTGTCTTCGCAACAATGTTTGACCATGCATGTCTATGTAAAGAGTTTGTCTGTTGTTAAAGATTGTTTTTTGGTTTCCATATTCTTATCTTCGGTTGGCTCGCCACGAATAGCTGTAGAATTGCCGGTGCGGCGTTAAGGAATACACACCCACTCACTCATCTTGTTCTGGACTATCATTCCATACCAGCTGAAAGTCTGTGAAGGCATTTCACTCAATATAGCTGCAATACAGCTTTCTTCTAATCTGGCATGAGAAGTCCATGTCTGGTGTGTCCCGCCGTGATATTGGTGGAATCTTGGTAAAACCTCACTCACACTTTGATTGTTCATCTTTGTTGCAGCAATATTCCGACTGCATCACGAAGGACTAGTAATTTCTAAGTGAACTACAGTTACCGCATCCCTCGAGTGTAGTTAAACCTTTCACATTCCATGTCACAAGGGACAAGTGAACGTCATCTAAGGAACGCCATGACTGATCGGGTTATCAGCCATCTCACCAACCCTGACCACCCGAGATAAATCATTAAATATCTTGTTACTGGGTGATCCTGCTCATTAACCCCAGTCTCATCGAAATGTCACTAGTAAAAAGCAGAGACCATAAAATAAATTGTTACATGGCCTCTGGTAATAGTAAACAAAGAGTAACTCACAATTTAAGTCTTTGTTGTCTGTACGTTATACTGGGATTATAACACCCACTTGATATACTCCATGAATGCACGATATTCTCGACAGTTTAAGTGGACTGTTGCTCTAAAGGTTCGTGCCGCACGTGCGTCTGATCTTTCGCGTGTGTACGCAAACACCAAGATGCGGCACGATGTTGTAATGCAGCCCGTGCGTCTCGGCATATACAGTTGGCGTTCCCTACCCTGGAAAACAGACCTCAAACAACTGATATCTCTGGTCCAGCGTGTATTTCTGCTCCATGAATCGGAATATGGTCATAATGATGGGAGGTAAATGGATGGCTCTGTCGTCCAAGGCACCGCAATTCGCTGTGCAGAATTGCAATCCTTGGCTCTGTCAGAAACCTCCGATTGTAAGTGAGTGAGTGCGTTAACATTTATAGTAACTTTGGCAAAATTTCAGTCATATCGCAACTAAAAAGATTATATTTTATTTTTTATAATGTTATATCTAAAATCTGACTGCGAGGGGCCAACGTGTTTGAAATTTGCATTTGCTTCTTATGGGAGACTGTGAACAAATGTCACAAGAGTGTAAATATGACCGTTTTCTTATATCTATTCATAATTGTAAACGTTGTTCAATTATGGCAGACGATTAAATGCTTACTGTGCATGTAGACTGCCAGTGATGGGATGATAAAAAGTGTAGAAGGTGAACCTGAAAGGTATTATGATAAACATGCAGAACACAGCAGCTGACACCACCGGTGTATAAACGGAACGTGTATCTTTCCTTCATTTTTTCAACAAAACATATACACAATAAGAAGGGTAATATATACTGAAGGTAAAATTGAAGCAACACTAAATGTTTAGTCATATCATAAAAAATCTACATCATTGTTCAACTCCTGTATGCAATTTATCATACGCCCAATATGTTACCTTAACATCTAAGCACATGTTTTGCACGTGCATTTCTCAGCATGCTCGTGCGCGACACAAATGGAAAGGTGGTGTCTGATTCGTGAAAACACGGTATTGAGCACATGGTTTTAAGAGCTGCCTTCGTTTTGAAATGGCGCGAAATCGGATGTCTGAAGCCCAAAAATGGCAAATTGTTGAGAAACGGTGGAATGTCTTTGAGACAAATAGTGAACCGTATGAATGTTTCTCATAGCGTTGACAGTAGACTCTTAAAAAAATATCGCCAGACGGGCGAGGTCAAGGTCAGACCGGGTCAAGGTCGTCCATGAAAGACGTCTGCAAGGGATGATCCCCTATTGCTACGGATGGCACGCGAAAACCCATTCCACTCCACTAATCTGTTGCGTCAGAGGTGGCAGCATGCAACTGGCGTTAACGTTTCACGGGAACTGGTTAATAAACGTTTACTCCGTTGGGGTTTAAAAGCACGCAGGCCTGTGAAACGGCCCAGATTGACTGATCGTCACAAACATCAACGTTTGTTATGGACTCAGCAACGTCAACGCTGGAACTTACGCACGTGGCGTAGGGTAATATGGTCCGATGAATCCAGGTTCAGTCTCTACGTTAGTGACGGACGTCGCCGAGTTAGACGTGGCAACAGAGACGAACTTAACCCACGATATGTTGTGCCTACAGTAGCTTGCGGTGGTGGATCAGTGATGGTATGGGCAGCCTTTACCTACGACGCCAAGGTTGATATCAAAGTTGTCCAAGGGACAATGAATGCTGCAAAATACGGTCGTGACATCATTGAAAACACCGTCGTTCCATTCATACACGCTTATCCAAATGTTGCCCACCTTTACCAAGATGACAATGCTCGTCCTCATAGGGCTAGGCTAGGACCTTAAACAACAACATGGCATTGATTCTATGGATTGGCCAAGTTTGAGTCCAGATTTGAATCCAATTGGACATGTCTGGGACGCTATTGGGACGCGTATTTATAGTCGTGATCAACCAGTTAACAATCTCAAAGAGCTCTCTGATGCAATTGTGTACGAATGGAATCACCTTCCTGTGCCTTTCCTGAGGAACCTGGTACTGTCTATGAGACGTCGTTGTGAAGAGGTGATTAACAGTCATGGCGGATACACCCTTTATTGAAGATTCTGCATAACTTTTGACGCAATTAATGACGTCATTCTGCTTCTTTGAATGCCATAGAATGTTTCCCGAACACTTACTGTACAATTGCATGGACTTTTCTTCAATGAATTGACAAACATTTTTCAGGTAACATTTCAGTGATTTGACACACCTGTAAAGAAACTGCTGTTGTTCAGTAAACTGAAAGAAATGAACATTTCCTTCCTTATGTTGTCATTGTCTATACCTCTTCCTCTGTATATGTCAAATGTATTGATGTGAGAAACCCTAACACTTGCATAAAATCGAATTTATCTAAATTAAAGATCGTGAAATATTGGTGTTGCTTCAGCTTTTACCTTCAGTTTATATTATAAAATCGTATAAATGTACTTTTAACCGGCATTGTGTCTGTGTTCTAGCATTATGAGGACGACAATATGAAGACGAAACGAGTGAACAGCGCCTTTCCACCAACCCCCTTTGAGACACCCACTCACACCCATTACCCATTACCCATTTACACACATGAACACACTCATTCACGCACACACACGCACACACAAACAGACAGATTAAAGTACATGGCTAAATAAGACCAGTAATCGTGAATGCCAGACATTTCACCACACTAGATACAGTGAAATCAAATATGGTGAGTACATTCTTGGGTTAGTAGAGGCATCTCTGTAACTGGTCGGTCTCATTTATACAGGTTCTCCTGCTTTATTGGCACACTATTCTTTCATGCTATAAGTAAATATCATTTCTCGATTATATGTTTCACTATCCTCCAGATATAAACTACCGGACAAACGAAAGTTATCAATTTGCAAGTAACTGTATTCAAAAACTAAAACGCTGGTACAGGTTTCAACCCGAGCAGGGCACATTCGCCAAAAAGCAACTTGGTCTCGATAATAAGTTGTCTGAAATGTTCCGTACGAATCGTACACGTTGCAAAAAGTGCATGCGCAACGAGACTCGACGATCGGTATGGCCAATATTGAGGCTTCACTAAGTCATATAAGCTGGCAAGAACCTTCAACTTTGCACGGTAGTTTATTAATGTTTAGAGATTCACAAAAGGATATCATCATTGGTTAAGCTAGAATGCCTTGATAGCAGGCACATCTGGCTTACCCACATAACACTACCACACAACAGCGCAAAATAGTTTCCAAAGTCACTACTCACCAGTCGAGACATTGAATGTGGATACTTACTGGCCCGACTGGAGTTCTACTAGCCTCGGCCCAGGGGGGCAGTCGCTCTTCCACAGACAGCTATTAGGATATTAGGACAGTGTAACGTGAATCTGTGAACGTTCGCTCACATGTGGCCGCTACCTGAGGATCTCTACTGAATTTACACAGTTCATGAAGGCTTACAAATCTTCTGTTCCATGGGTATAACAAAAATTATGGCAGGCTGGATCGACATTTTCCCCTTTGTTGTACATGTAATATATTTTACCATAGGTTATATTTGGAATCACACTTTCTCGGCAGAGTACCGATTCTAGTACTATCCAATCCGAGATTCGAACTCACACTCTGTGTAATTGTGATGAGCATGCTGCTCGACAGCCACAATTGATACAACACAGGATACAACAGTCTTCAACTGTTCTGCATGCTGCTCCTGCTTTCAACATCTGGGAACGTGACACCTTGTCCACTATCGTAAATAAAATTTCATTTGATTCAAACAAGTGTCCCAAGCATGGTGTACATGATTTACATGATTTATAGCAATTCTTCATTCCTTCAGTTTAACATTGTTTTTAACATATAATTTACAAGAATATAATTTCATCTCTGAGGCTAAACTAACCTTGCACCAGTAAACCGCAAATAAATACGAGTTCCCTCCGAGAGGGTCGTCCCATTTCATTCAAAGCATTTTTCATCCTCCGTGATCTTAAACTAGAATGTTCTTTGCACAGAAATCCCCAACACCTAAAGGAATGATGTACACACATGAACACTAATTAAGCACCACCAAAAATCATTGTCGATTGTAACAAAAAGGGATCAAACAGAGAAGTCAACCAGTAATATCTAAATACACATGCAGTCAGCATGAAATTCACGTGCTGCCTGAGATGCATGCTTTTCATGCTAAAGTTCTGTCATGGTACAAGCGACTGAGGGGTATAAAAAGGTGAAATGTAGTATTCTCATTGCTTTCTTATCGACGCATCAATAAGTGAATAATGCTGAAATTGAAATTTTTTGCCGAGGCGTAGGCTGTCTGAAAATACCAGATTTCAGAGTATTGGTATGCATGAAGCTGGCTTGTCCTGCCGCAGCATTGGGTCCAGATAGAATATCAATAACACTGTCATTAGTCGCCTTGTGAGGAAACGTTAGGCCACTGGTTACGTCAAGGATCGTCCACGATCAGGAAGGCCGAGAAAGACCAGTACCCGTGATGACCGTGCCCTAGTTCGCCTAGTGAGACGCAGGCCCATGACCAATGCCAAAGATCTCAGGGAACAATGGCGAGTGGGTGTTCGTCTCTCAACCAGCACCATCCGAAAGAGACTCAGGTCCGCTGGACTCCGTGCACGTAATCCA
This sequence comes from Haliotis asinina, assembly GCF_037392515.1. Classification (NCBI taxonomy): domain Eukaryota; kingdom Metazoa; phylum Mollusca; class Gastropoda; order Lepetellida; family Haliotidae; genus Haliotis; species Haliotis asinina. The sequence goes on from NC_090282.1 coordinate 81,622,700, forward strand.
ATCAGACGTCCTTAACTCGCGGATAGACACAAGGCTCAACGTTTGGCGTGGTGTAATCAACGGCAAAACCACAATCTGAGGACATGGCTCAGAATCAATTGGTCCGACGAAAGCCATTTTCTCCTTCGTGTTACTGATGGCCGCTGGCGAGTTTTGAGGAGTAATGAGCCTTATCAACAGCGAATGATCCATGCAGCTGAACCTTTTGACAGTGCCTCTGTAATGGTGTGGGGGTGTATCTCCTATGACCGTAGCTGAATTTTATCGCCATTCAAGGGACACTCAATAGTCAGAGATACAAACAGGAAGTACTGGAAGCTGCTGTTGTCCTGCATTTTGATATCCACACCTTCACCAGTCGGCCAGTATTTATGGACGATAATGCTAGGCCCCATCGTTCAAGAACTATTATCGCATACTTGCAGAACAACGCAGTTGACAGATTACCTTGGTCTGCGAGATGTCCTGATCTCAACCCATTTGAGCATTCATGGGACCATGTGGGGCGTCAAATTCAAGTAGGGGACCCCCCTGTTCAAAATCTACAGGACTTAGCCCAGGGTCTTCACGAGGAATGGCAGAGGATTTCAATGATGCGCATTCGGCGTTTGATTTCTAGCATGAGGGGACGGGTTGCAGCAGTTATCCGTGCGAGGGGAGGATGCACCAAATACTGATGTCACCATTACCCTTGGCTAAGGTTTGAACAGTGAACGTTTTTTTGAGAACTTTGTGTACGTTGGACCACAGACGTGTGACCATAGTTTTGGACATGATTATTGATAACGTTTTTAGTGCCCCCATATGACCGTCAATAAATTACAGTCGAAAGTAGCAGCAGTGTTGGTAGTTGATGGATAGATACTTTAGATGGTTCGGTTAGCGAAATTATAACCATGTGTTTGGTTTCCATATCATGAATGACCAGTGTGTTGTGTTAAACACAATCTTAATGCATGATAATGGGTGGTGCTTAATTAATGCTCATGTGTATAAATCGGTTTGGGTGGATACAGGTAGCAAAGGTAGTGTAAGTCTCCACGGCCCCGAGTTATCTACCTCCAGTTGCTGGTCGTCCACAGCCCATTTGCATATTGTAGTGTTCTCTATAGTGATATCTTCCTTTCATTAACATGCTATTCTTTAATTAAAATCTGTGATCATTTATAACTTGTCCTGTCCACTGACGACAGTTGCTTTTTATGTTCAAAGTTAAAGTCGAACTTGAAATCTATCTACCCGTGGATCATACCCCTTATTACCCAACCCTACCTTGATACCCGTTTTGTTAATTGTTGACATCAAATTTACAAGAAATGGCAATATATTCTTCAGGCTAAAATTTCGATTTTTTCCCCCAGTATCTTAACCATTAATTATATTCGAAAGAAGTGATTGTAACTTGTGTCTAAATCTTCATGAAAAGATAATACATTGTTTAATCTATTAGTCGCAGACCCGTGAAGGTCCCGGGGTAGAATAGGCCTTCAGCAACCCATGCTTGCCATAAAAGGCGACTATTCTTGTCGTAAGAGGCGACTAACGGGATCGGGTTGTCAGGCTCGCTGACTTGGTTGAAACATGTCATCGGTTCCCAATTGCGCAGATCGATGCTCATGTTATTGATCACTGGATTGTCTGGTCCAGACTCGATTATTTACAGACCTCCGCCATATAGCTGGAATATTGCTGAGTGCGGCGTAAAACTAAACTCACTCACTCACCTATTAGTCGCATGATCAAATCGAGCCCGTGTATTGAGACGGGTACCCTGTTCTGCCCATTACGCATTCGTCCCGGGTATCCCGTCCTAGTCCAAATTTGTGGTAAACATTCAGATTCCTTCAGCATATGAGCTCTGGATGCAGAAGATTTGAAGGAAGCATTTCGTAAACATCCCTACACAATTACTTTTTATTTGAATCCCCTACTGACAGTTTTATGCAAACTGAGATTTGGCATATTTCTTAGTCTTTTCTTGATTGTCATATTTGTGTATGCGAGTGGGCATCGGGCACACGAGTTGTTCTAGTGTAATGTTTGTCCTTCTTCTTGTTCATGAGGATAAACCATCAGGAATAGGATCGCCACAATAGCCCTGGGTGGCAATGATTATGAGCTCGCCAAGCCTAGTATAGATAATCACACAGCGTGAGTGTCTACGTTAAGATAAACAACAATTTAGGCTACATGGTTGGTTGGGCATTATTATAAAGCAGTGAAAGATTTACATGAATCTGGCGCTACATGAATATAAATATTATTACATTACCTCTGATGTGACGTAATCATAGCGGATGTATGCTGGAGTACACGCTTTCACCCCCCACCCTGGAATGATGCACTTACAAACAGTGGTGACACGGGTGCTCGAGGAAAGTCATGGTCACCCAGACCCAACTGTGGGGCACTCAACAAATTCATTCAATGACGAGCCAATTGTGAAGCCGAAAAAATAACCATGAGGACACTGAGAACATCTCACAAGGGGGAACTGCATGAGCAAACGTGTTTGTAACTGTCATCAGGTCAAAACCTAGCCTTTTGAAATCCCGAAACAAAACTACTAGTTGCAAGGTAAATCATATATAACTGTATGGATCGTACTAGGATATGTATTACAAGTTACACAAGCTGCCGATAAATAGAATCCTGAAAGTAACGTGTGATATGGCTGTGTCCTCGTACGTGTTACTTGCATTATGGCCAAGGGCATCTGATGGTGGATAAAGCGTTCGCTCGTAACGCCGAAGGCCCGGGTTCGATTCCTCACATGGGAACAATGTGTGAAGCCCTTTTCTGGTGTCCCCCGCTGTGATGTTGCTGGAATATAGCTCCAAGCGGTGTTAAACCATACTCACTCACTCACTCACTCTAAAGATTTGGCACATTAGAACGCACCTGCCAATATCATATCGCATTAGTTGTGTTGCATTTGAGCATAGGATCCAGGAATTCCAAGCATTATTACAAACCCGTGTGAATTTATGGAAATACACAATTACGTGTAGTGACCTACTGCAGCATGTAATATTTCTCATTTGACTGTAGTTCTTGTGACAATGTCAGGTTTGAGTGAAACTCGTTATATTACACATAATCAGTATTATGTGTATTTCATTGTGTAATTTGGACACACAATATGTCTACATAGGCACAACCTTCTCAATGTTGTTCCTAGTTATGCTTGAAACTCTCCCCTTGTCTTTTTAATGATCGACCGAGTCTTGCTGCGGATGTGAAAAAAAACCCCCAAACATTTGCCAACTGTGATCAGTATTTTATACCCAGGTGCGCATAATATTTTCTTATAATTCCTGGAAGAATATCAACTGAACCTCTCATCAGACAAATTTGAATTCAGAATAAAGAGGGGAAAAGTCACACGCCAAACTTTTTTTATACCCCCAATCTGTATATACAGTTAATGTGTTTGATAATTTTCCAAACCTCCAGACAGGCTCCCTTTTCGCTCAGAATGTGCCAACTGTACATTTCAAAACAAATTATCATATAGAACAACACTATGTTTAAGTACCTATTTTATCTTCAGTTTTTAGCGGTTGCAAACACAATTATTTCTAAAGACCTTTTGTTATTGAATCCAGTATTCATGTATTCTTCAGAACATCTTCAGAATATATTAGTTTCTAAGAAATGAAAACATTTGAAAATTATTATCTGTACAATTGTTTTCCCGCCCTAGGAATTACTCATATTTAAGATTCTAGTAATCTTAGAAAAGATTAACAAATTTCAGTCCGAAACAACTGAAAGGAACCTATTGGAAACACTCTGTGACCAAGTATTTACTAATACCTTTGAATTCAGGCTTGGAAATGTTTGCATGAAAAAGGTGACAGTGCATACGGAAATATACGATGAGCACATGGTGCAAAAATGCAGTTCATATGTAATGAACGCCCGGAGTCAGAAAACACCGGTCATAACACGTATCCGCTACTCTATGAACGTCTATTTCGGTGGTGTAGTACCAGGCTTTTCGCCCCGTGAAAAGGTCCCGAGACATTATATTATGAGTTGTAATTTCACACTTTGTTTTGTTTTAAATATATATTATTCATGAGAAAAGGATTGGGTACAAGTTATACAACTTAGAACACCCTCTCCATAGCATTTACAGAACATTATTTACATTCAATATACAAGATGGATAGACAAGAACAGAAGCTGGGAAAGAATGGAACAGTTCCAATAATTGACACATATATGTTTGAACAATTTTAAATTATATGTTTTCATTTATATGAACTGCCAGATCTGCATTGTCATGGTAACTCAGAGTTTATATTTACATTGGTAACACTGCTTAAATTAGTCATCAAGGCAGTTCTCTGTTGAGTACATAATTGACATTCAAATAGGTAATGATAAGAATTTTCACAAACATTTCCACAAGTTCAACTTGGGCTATCTCTTATACCAGCACGGAGTGAGTGAGTTTAGTTTTACGCCGCTTTTTAGCAATATTCAAGCAATATCACGGCGGGGGACATCAGAAAATGGGCTTCACACATTGAACCCATTTGGGGAATCGAAACGGAGTCTTCGGCGTGACGAGCAAACGCTTTAAACACTAGGCTACCCAACGGCCCCCAACAGCACGGAAGAGATCATACTTCAATTGACTACACATGTAACGTAGTTTTGTACTGATGATATTAGTGATTCTCGGCCCATAGTCAAAGTACTTAGGGGCGGTTTTATGTGTTATATCAATATTAGATTTAAAAGAATTTAGTGACATGCTTTTCCTCACTTCAACTGGACGTTCATTCCACATTCTAATTGTGGATGGAAAGTACGAACGAAACGAAAATTTTAATCGTTAGAAAGGAAGTGAGACGTCATCAGATTTAGTGTTGTTGTTTTAAATAGTGAATGTTGGTAGTTTGTGACAGTATCAAACGACGACGACCTATATATGATAGAGTCCGGACCATCGTCACAAACGTCTGTGTCACTGAAGCAGTATCACAGAGTCTGCGTTGTCACCTTGTACGTCTCTAACGACATGGGAGCCTATTCTACTCTGGAATCTCATGGGTCTGCCCTCGAATATATAATCAGGGATTACATGGTAGATAATCCTCACTACGGCTGCATTACCTGAATACCTCCAAACCCAGGGGACAGTGTGCACGACACACAACCATTGATCGATTGTACGGCGGTCCGACATTTTTCCATAGTGATCGTACCAAAACAATAGCGAAATGTGCATTAGACTCACTAAGGGGTTTACACGTTGTTGCTGCGATGACATTCACGACAGAAACAACCATACTTACCAGTGTCGTCTTTATGGACGCGCAGTACCTTCGTCCGTGCACAACCATACATCGAACCGAGATAATCCGAATGTTACGCCTGACTGTCTTCCTGGTCGTGTTTCGCTAAACACAAGGGTACGTCGCGATACATATTCTGCATGAGGGTACGTCGCGATACATATTCTGCATGAGGGTACGTCGTGATACATATGCTGCATGAGGGTACGTCGCGATACAGCTTCTATACAACAGCTGTTTTGTGGATCAGTTTCATATTGTTTAATTATATTATTATGTTAGTTCCGAGGCGGGTTTGACGCCTAATCTCATGTGCAATTGCTGTAGACTGTAATGAGGACTGCTCTTTAAGCACTGGGAATTACAAGGTCTATATCGTTTCAGCAATATTTCAGATATATGATGGCGTCATACCCCATGCATGAACCTTCTCACTCGTGTGCATCTGTGGTACTTCGTTAAAATGGTATATTGTATATACAGGTAGTCTTTACCTTTCATGTGTATGTATGCAAACAGCTGTGTGTGCATCGACATAGCAATGTTTCTTGTCTTCTGTGCCAGATCTGCTCAACACATGGCGCAGAGACGTGCTACGCTCCCCCAATCTAACTCCAACGTTAACTGTTATAACCTATGCTTCCACCAATATCCACCCGCAAAACGCTGACCTACATACCAGCCTCTGTCACAGTACCTGAGTCATATTTGTTTCTCGTCCGTCCGGGCCTTGCTTGGATGGTTTGTAGGGGATTGGAGTTCATTTAAATATTCTAATGACAAGCCTTTTAGACTCTTGCATGTGATACAGTGTACTTTAGTCATTATCCTCGACCCAACTGGAACCCGGTGTAATGCCTTCGACATAATGTGAGAGTACTTTAGGGCACGTGTAACAATTATTGTCGCCACATTTTGGACTTTTTGAAGTCTCCTCAATGATTCTTTCCTGATACCCAGATGCAAACTGTTCCTACAGTCTAATATCGAGAGTACCAAACACTGTGTTAATGTCTTGGCTGCATCAAGTGTTATCTGATGACGAATGTGACTAAAACATCGGTCTTGCACGACAGCTCGGAGTCAAACTAAACACCACGGGTTTGTTTTACCGTGGTGAGAATTCTATAACAGAGTTACCTGTCACGAGTTTTAAGTTCTTTTCAGTTTTCATCGTTAACTCATTTGCTACATGCCATCCGTGATTTTATATCTGGTGCACATACACTGCACTTGTTTTCTGAAGAGATGCCATAACTTTAAAACTATCCAGAATTTGAGCATCATGAGCATACGATTGATGTCTGAGATCATGCCATTTCATGTCTCCAAGTTGATTCGTATATGTCACAAGGAGTAACGATCCCAGAAGCAAAGGCAAGAGTGTCTGTCTCCTATGATAATATTCTGGTTTTCGCAGTCTAGATAGGATTGGATCCAGTTGACAGGAACACCAAAAATATTCATCTTGTCCTTACTCGTTGAAGAAGCTGTTGATGATCCACAGCGTCAAAGATCAAAGGGATCCAAGCGTCTTAGAGAACCAATAATGTAAGAGACGCCATATGGCCCTTGTCATCCTTGGTCCTGAGTTCATTCAGCACCCACAGTCATACTGTCCCGGTACTGTGGTTGAGTTGAGTTGAGTTGGGCTTTACGTCATTATCCCAGCCATATAGTGACGAGATCAAGTTTGCATTTATTACCGTAATAAATCCATGGTCCAAAAAAGTTTTGATTCAAAAGCATATATTTTCATTTCACTACCATTTAAAAAATGTCATCACACCAAATACAAAAGCCAGTAATTCGTTATTCCCTATACAAGACTACAGTTTATGATACACATCAACTTCCCTCAGGTAACTTACAATCAGTTGTCCGCTCACACAGGAAAACAGATCGTTCAGATTTCTCGCAACATAAAAGTCAAGCAAAATATGCATGATGATGAACACTTCATCACAAGAGACACACATAAGAGGTCCATCACCTTCCGTTTTTCCTCAGCAGATAGTCATGAGTAAAACGGCTGTGGCCAATACGACATCGTCGTAAAACTACTTCATCACGTCTTGATTGACAACCCAAGTAGGTATAACCAATTGTTGGCTTCTGTTCATGATGTATGTTTCTTGCTACCTGGCTGTCTCACCCTTTTTGCAGGAGGTCCCGAGTATTGATTTTGATAGTGAGCTTGAAGTTACTGTACGGGATCAGTAGAGAAGGTAAGGACTTGTCAAGAGCTGCTTTACGTTAAGGATGACTTGAAGTTTCATTCTGAAGTGCTTGGAGGCAAGATAATGAATTTGTAAAAACGGTGAAGTTTTTTTTTTGGTGGTTCAGGTGTTTAATATAGGTCAAAATTTGTGAAGATAGCTTAGGCCTCAGGCGTTGTCTGGCATCCTAGAGGAGACAGTCTTGGATCCAATGACTGTAGCAATAGCAACTTGGCTATCATCCTTGGAAAATGTGAATCTGGATCTAGGGTTGTTATACCAGGAACGTTGCTGGTTGTGTCTCTGTTGGAACTCCAAACGGTTTGTTTCTGACTTTTAGAGTCTGGTGAGGGGAAGATCGATCTGTGGCTTCATCATCTGCCAGGGTGGCAAAGACAGGCCGGCATGGTGCTATGATATTGAGATCAATTTTAGCTGCAGATATGTGAGGTTGAACTCCTATTCCAAGTGGTGGAACGAGGCTTGGTACCTTAGAGAAGAGGTTTTCATATACAGGGTGGAAAACACAACTGATGCTCATTTGAAGGCAGTTTAGTGATATACATGTACTGTAGTGCAAGTTTAATATGGTGTTCTTCAAGGGAGGGTTCATTAGCCTCAACCTATAGAGTGTCTACCGGAGTGGTCCTAAAGGTTCCAAGATAGCCTAAGGCCTTGATGGTGGATAGAATCTAATTTTTCTACGTTGCTTTTGCACCATAGACAATGGAGCCGTGATCCAGTTTAGGGTGAACCAACGATCTGCACAGATGGAGGTGGGCAGTCTGATCCAGTCCGCAATCTGTATTTGAAAAGGGGTTTAATAAGTCGATGTCCCTTGGACACTTTGATTTCAAATATTTTATGTGTGGCAAGAATGTCAACTAAGGATCGAATATAATTCCCAGGAATTTGGTCTCTTCTACAACCTTGATAGTCATACCATCTAAAGATAGGCCTGGATCCTTATGTGGTTCGTATTTACGGCAAAACGGAATACAGTTTGATTTTTTTTTTGAAAACTTAAAGCCATTTTTACTGGCCCATTTTTGGATTTTCTTAAGGCAAAGTTGTAGCTGCCTTTCTTTTGCATCTTCTTACCACGGCATGAAACATTGAAATCATCTATTAAAAGGTGACCCATCAACACAACTATGCAAAACTGTAGTCAGGCTGTTAATTTTGATGCTGAAAAGGGTGACAGACAGGATTGAGGAACGCCTTAGTCTTGGTGGAAATAGACAATGTGGAACACACCCGTACTTGAAATTTTCTGATGTTTAAAAACTGGGATATGAACTGAGGTAATCTGGCCCTAAATCTAAATTCATGTAGATCTTTTCAGATACCATGTTTCCACGTTGTATCATATGCTTTTCCTAAGTCGAAAAAGACAGATACAGCATGTTGTTTGTTGACTATGGAATTGTTGATAAATGATTCCAGGCACACTAGATGATCAATGGTACATTGGTTCTTTCGTGGGGTCACTAAGGAGGCTATGGGTCTCCAAGTACCAAATTTATCGATTGTTGATGGTTTTACAAAGTTAGTTAGTGATGTAGAATGGTAGTTTGAGGGATCAGGCTTTGGTATAGGGATGACAATGGCATTGTGCCACGAGGGAGAAAAGTTTCCGGTTGTCCGAATGCCCTCAAATATACCGAGTAGAGTTTCCCAAACTTGAATATCATCAGTTCCTGCCGCAATGTCGTGAACTTGCCCCAAGGAGTACGTAATTCGTGCAAAGAAAAAGTTTCATTGTAATGCTCGCCGTTATCAGAGTTAAATTTGACCTTTCTTTTCTTGTTGGGTTTGGTGTCTCTGGAACTGGGGATTATAATCTGAGGAGGAGTGGTTTGCCAAAGTTTCAGCAAGTTTGTTTGCAATTTCAATTTTTTTTGTTAAAAGAGAATCACCATCTTTGAGATGGCGAACCTTTGACCTAAATCTTTTGAATCATGTTCCACACCTTGGACATGGGTGTGCGGGAGTTGATTTTGGACACATATTTCCTCCATGACCTGCGTTTAGTTTGCTTAAAGGCACATATGACCTGAGCATTTGTCACCTTAACAGCATGTAGGTTATGCACAGTAGGATGTTGTCGGAAATATTTTCTTCCTATTTTTTCTAGTTTGTTTGCTGTTTGTATCAAACCATGGTTTGCGTATGTGTGAGTTTGCAGAGGACATAGCAATGGTGTTGTCTCCACTGGCATTTAGGACCACTGAAAACAGTTGTATTGGATCATTAACATTCTTGAAACTGTCAGGTTTAAGGTTTTCAGAACATAGGATTTGGAATAATGGCTAATTGGCCTCAGCAAAATTCCACCTTGTTAAGGCGGTTCATTGTGGGATTGACAGGTGTAAAAACTGTTGGGAAGTGGTCGCTTCCACAAACATCATCATGTACCGACCATTCAGACTCATTTAGAAGATTAGAATCTGTAAGTGATAGATCAAGAACAGAGTAAGTTCCAGTGGTAGAATGGAGATAAAAAATGTTTGAGTGATCATGCATCGAAGATGCATAGATTATTAGTTGCGAGAACGTCATCAAGGACGTTTCCCGTGTTGTTTGTATCAGTACTACCCAACAAAGGGGTTATGACCGTTCATGTTGCCAATGAGTCTGCAGGGCTTCGAGAGTTGATCATACAGGTTTTGAGGTTTGACAGTTTGTATGTTGGAACAGGGCTGCGGAGGATGCCCTGCCTGACCAGGAGATAGAAGTGCTTCCTGTAGGTTTAACACTGGGAGGAGAAAAAGAGTGGTAGGAACTGACGGATGTCAAATTTAGCAGTTCTATGTAAGTAGGTTTTTTGGAGACAAAATGCATCTGGTTTCAAACCTTGGATAAAAACTGCAGTTCATTACAATTATTCTTAAGTCCTCTGCAGTTCTACTGCATCATGCTTTATGGATTCATGGTCCTTACAAGGGAGATATGTCACGTGATCGTGATAAATAGTACTCCTATTTGTGTCAGGTAGAGATGGAGTGACCTTCATATCCAGAGGTCCAAAAGAGTTATGGACCTCGATGGGAACCTCTAAAGGAAAGGTAGTCTTTGGTTTGGGGTTTGGCAGTTGCTTAGGTTGCCTTAGTTTCTGTACTTTCATTTCTTCCCTTTTTGGGCTTACAGTTTCTGTTTCAGGCTTTGGTGATGGTTCTGTTGTTTGTGATTCAGAGGCTTTGATTTCTGGTTCTGGGGGATAAATTGGTTGAGGTGGGCTAGTTTGGTCTGGCACGAGACAGTTTTCAGAAGTGATAGAAGGACGGGAGATGACAGAAGAGTAGGAGATGACTGAAGCGGTTACTGTTAATCTTGCAATCCTCTTCTTAGCTTCATTAAAGGAGATATTTTCTTTGTGTTTGATCTTTAGGATCGCTGATTCACGTTGCCACAACCGAGAAGACTTGGAAGAAACCACTACCCTAAGTAGTATAAATAATGGAGGTTCTGGACCAGCCCATATAACTCATGATATAAAAACCTATCCTTCCCTGACTCATCTTAATTTATAAACCCCATAACACGACCACAATATTATTCTGATCAGGTTCTCTATCATTTTCCCTCAATGGATAATAACCAGATATTTTCCCATTTATAATGATTGGTTCATTTTTATAATATAATTTTACCCAATCAGCAAATTGAGATTAAAAATTTTTCGCAAGGGTAACAAAATTGTCTACGTGTGTTGTCATGGTATGCTAATTAAAACATAAAAGTCTAAATGTGAATTTTTAGCTTACTAACACACACCTGAACTGTACTTAATTTAACAGGTAGAGTATTAGATTACACACAATCAATCATTTAGAGAATTGTTTCAAGTATATTATAGTCGCTGTGCAATACGTTTACAATGAATGAATTGAAGAAATAAGCATGTGAACGTGGCCTTTGAGGTTATTTTCACATGAGGAGCCACGAATTATTAGATTTGTTAGGTTTAAAGTATCAAAAAACACCTACTGTGAAAGAGCTTATAAAACAAGCTCATGAATGAGGAATGCGAGGTTATTCTTGTATGAGGAAATCTGAGCTCATCGAATTACTACAGGAACAAAAACCTATAGAATTACAATTCACGCCTACTGAGCATGGTGTAGGTAAATATTTGAGAGTTTGGAAGATGGAAATTCAAAGAAACAGAGTTGAAGATATAAAACAGTAGTATATACAATGGGGGTTTTGGCTCACTTTCAAGAAATGTCTCTACAAAGCCTTATTTACTAAATAAGGCTTTGGTTGGGACCTTAGCTCTTGCTACTATTACCCCTACTACAAAAAGGTTGGGTGCCTATGTCACGTTTACCGTGTGTTGGTAGGAGGTAACACTTTGCCGTACGGTACGATCAATAATTCTTCTCTTACAAACCCCCTACCCGGCCCACCCCTCAAGTAGTACAAGTTAGGTTCGTCGGCTTTTATATCCACTTTATCCATGTTGTAAGTTTTGACTGACCATATAGGATCGGTGGCCCGCTTACGGCTATCGCCCTCGTGTTCCCCCTACTACTTAACGTCTGTGCCTATGTCACGTTTATATCGATGAAACAGTTTAACGTGAACCGCCTACGATCTCTTTGGTGTTCATAATAAAGGCTTGCTGGGCTTTTTGTATCCCCTGTTCTATGTACTTTTTTTTCTCGTCCTCGCTGATAGCAGACTTACGAGACTTGGACCGAATATCTTGTTTCATTCCGTTATATTTTTTGAGTTCAGATAGGATTGAACGAAACTCCTCTTCTGAGATCTTACTGTCAGAGAGTGCCGTGGAAATTCGCTCACTCACTGTGTTCAGCTTTGCTTCGGCCAGAACCCTGATCTCGTCGTGTTTCAATGCCTTACGATTAAGTCTGCGTGATACTAACTTAAGCGCCAACCCTGCCAACCCTGCCACCCCAGCTGTTATTTCAATACCTAGCACTATAGGTGCAGCCACGATGGTAGCTAACAACCCAACGCCTGCCGCCCCTAGTCCCATGCTGGTTGCCATAAGGGTAGTGTCAGCCCCGTCCACGATATTGAAAGCTCTATTGTACTTTTTACATAGTGCTTTCCGCGTGTCACGGTCTTGTTCTAGTTGACGTTTCACATCACATAACTGTCTCAACCGGAACCCATCTACGGTTTCCAGCGTCTTCGCTACTTCCTCTACGACTGGGTACAGACCCATCCTATAATGTATATTTTGAAAGATATTTTAATTGGGTTTCAGTTAAAAATCTATCAATGAATTTGAAGTCTACAAGTTCTAGACTACTAGTCAGGGCAATAGGTGAGAGGCTAATAGAATTTCCTGTTGTAATAGAAACCCCACGGAGGCTTATTAAATGGTTTATAGGACCCGTGGTATCCCGTTGTATAACAATACGACAATATTGGTCTATGTAAGACCAGCGTATTGACACCCCGGGTAAAATTTGGTGTACTATTGGGGAGGTTCCATGGAATATAGACGTAAAGAAGACTTCTATGATGAGGGTGAAAGGGGAGGATATTCTATCAAGATTACTGCTAAATGTTAATTTATTGTTTGGATAAGCACTTAACCCCTTTTTTCGTAACCAGTAGATGCTATGTGTACTAATGTCTTCTCCGGAATGAAATCCCCGGCCCAGATACCGTTGTTCTTAATCTTAGAGACAACCCCATTATTTAATGTGATATAAGGTGAGGTGAATGTTAAGTTGATCAGCCATTTGGGCTCTTTTAAATCTGGTAACGGCACCCGTCTGTACACGTTGTCTTTGAAGTGCAGGATATATAATTCATCTTCCTCACCAGGCTGATCGAATCCCTCCGTGTCTCCTAGGTCGTTAAGCGTAGTGTTGGGATGATGACTGGTCATTATTATACTATTACGATATAATTTCCAACTGGTTTTCTGATAATAATTCAGGGGTTAACTTCATACCCATGAAGTGTATGTTGTCACCCAGGAAGATATTGATTAGTGATATCTTGTTTTCCACGATCACGTTGACCCCCTGCAGACTGGTCTTGGAGTCGACACCCACCCGCACGTAAATATTGCAAACTTGATACTGATGTTGTTTGCCCCACCCGAGTTTGATCCCCTTCACGATCTCGACATCATTCCCCGATGGTTCCCCTAGGTAGACTTTGATGATCAGTGTTGCGTTTGCCGTTAGACTCTCTAGTAGAGTGGCCATGCCTTCGAATTCAGACACCAACTGCAATTTCACGTTTTGTATGGCCGGTTTACTCGATAGCATGTGGGCTGCCACAGTGTGGACTGGGCTGACGACTACGCTACGTCTCTGAGTTGGGACGTAAGCCACGAGCATGGTTCCATTGTTCACGACTTTGTTTAGGTGGTTGTCTTTGTTATCCGTGAACATGTAGGGAGAGACGAGTCTAATATTGATAAACCAGTTGTTATTGGGTAACAACACCCACTTGTCATCTTCGGTGAAGACGAGCATATATGGCTTGTTTCGGGCGACGGTAGTGCTCTCAACATCGTCTAAGTCGAACAGTTTACCCCCGAACGATGGGTATATTACCCAATTATTATCACCGGTGTTGACAAGGGTGTACTTAGTGTTGACTGTTGCTCTTGTGGTATCTACTATATCACAAGGGGATTTCAACGCGTTTGTAAATGTTGTTTTTCAGTTGCAAGGCGTACGATTTACCATCTACTCCGGGAGCGTCGAAACCGCGTGTGTCTCCGAGGTCGGAGATCCCGATATTGACGCATTTTTTCACTCCGGGTCCTTGTGCGCTGGTCATTTTATATGAAGCGTTAAGCTGAGGTATCCTATATTTACAGGATTATGATTTATATCTAACACCGATATTGTCAGCTCAGGTATGTTGCCCTGGGTTAATCTCTTATACTGCCGTGGTGAAAACGACTCGGTTCTACCGTCGTTGTATTTCTCAGTTTTCACCGGCACTGCTCTCAGTATAGTGGAAGGGTGACCTCCTTGAATGTTGTACGTTGTGCTCACCTGATCGAGATGAATGTACAGCTCTCGGTACGGTACTAGGTCAGGTAACTTCGTGCCTGTGACGGTTGTTGTTGGTTTTATCTCGTCAGGAGACATACCAAGTATCCTCGCTAATGGTCGGCCGAGCCTCAAGGAGGTTCTTCCGTTGTTGATTAACACCACTGTACCGTTTGAGTCGTTCATCTTGAGTTCGGCTCCCAGGGGTTTGAAGACCTCGTCGTTTAGAGAGCACACGCTGTAGTAGCCGTCAGTTATCTGGCTGCGAGTTCCACTGACGAACAGCTTATTGTTGCTGATATTAATGTTAGTCCATTGTGGTAGGTAGGTGATATCGCAGAGTGCGACTTCGAGTTGACCTGACGTGTTATCGATCGCGTGCGTCAGCTGAACGGCCTCACCGCTCGTTATTCCTGGAAGTGTTATGTACATATTATAATATATAATTTATATATTATAATATGGATTTAGCACACTTGAAAATCGTGGTGAATGCAGATGGTACGGGGTTTAGAACAACCTTTATTGGTATCTTTGAAAAATATATCGTGTCCGTTAATAACGATCAGGCGGTGGTAAACTGGAATCAAAACCCAATGCAGTTTTGGCAGAACCAACTCAACTTTGCTGTGTGGTGTGCGACGACAGGGTCGGGTGTGACACCAGACTACGGTATAGACGAACTGAGTAAGGCGGTTATTTTGTTTCATATTTATTATCAAACGAGACGAATATTAAAGGAAATAAAGGCTCCTCTTCCCCAAGATATAGGGTGGAGTATGACGAATAACGGCTATGATAGACGCGCTTATGAACGTATTTGTGGGGAGTTTGAGATTCCAACGAATAAAGACTTTCGCCTTCCTGGTGTGAACCATGGTCTCGGTATAGTTCTCGTGTACTTCTACAGGTCCGGAACATATTATGCCGGTTCTAAAGATGGTTCATACAACCCAAACCGTCATACATTTACAGGCCCCACAACGAATGAAAAGATCCATGTCAGCTGTATAAAGCAAACCAATCCTGATGCAGCCACAGCCTGGACTAAAATGATCTCAAAAACATCGAAAGGATTCACTCGTGCTGGTACAATACGCTTGAACGACTCGATTCGAACGTACGTGTGGGCGCTGTTGGGTGCGCAGTCGATGACGCGTTCCAACATCCTCGGTAAGGGAACTGCTTACGACGCTCAGACACAATCCGTTTCCAACGTTGAGGATGCTATCAACTCTCCAGTTGATCTCCCGAGGGCCATCGACCGTTACCAAAACGTGTTAGAATACGCCAGATCGAAAGTCAATTACGTGTTCGGCGTGGGGTTGTACATGGCTCCGAGTGATATGCAACTGAGAATAAAAAAAGTGGTGGGTTATAACAACAAAATAGTCATAGCCACGGCGGACCAAAAGTTGGGTATCAACCCCGATATTAACACCCCCTATATCCCACACATCCCACCACGTGAAACGGGTATAGTGGCGCCACCCCCGGAGTCTAAAGTTCAACCAACACCACACCCCCATATTCATGTGGGGGTACCCCCCTATCAACAACATATCGATAATAAAACGGCCCTGGTGGTTGGTGGGGTAGCTTTGGGACTTATTTGGTTAAAGATTTCTTAGCCGCTACGTACACCAGACCCACCACAGCGACGATGGCTGCCCACAGGTTTTGACTGAGCCACGTGGCAGTTTTAGCCAGAGCGCTCAACAACCACGAGACGATGCTACCCAGGATGCCGGGAAGGGCTTCGGCGGCTTTACCAGCCAGTTTAGCTAGGCCTTCCCCGAGTTTTTTTATCCAGTCTTTAACACCCCCACCGCCACTTGGAGTTCCCCCGCTGCTGGCAGGCCCCACAGGGGTTCCTCCCACCAGTGACACCACCAGGGTTGATATGATGAAACCCAATGCAGTCAGAATACTGGCGATGGTGATCCCTTGCTCCCGGAATAATATCCGAATCCTGTCTGCTAACGTGGTGTCTCGGTGGAGGACTTGATTGATGGTTTCCCGTATACGGCTGACCTGGGATCGAAGCTTTTCTTTGAAGGAGGATGCTGTCTCCAACCAGACCTTCTTTTCCTCTTCCAAATCACGTATTCGTTTCTCGATGGGGGCTTTCAGAGCCTCGTCCTCAGTTTCACCGAGTTTTTTCCTTTCATAGGCGATGTGGTCGTCTATCTCACTCATTTTGGCCATGCTTTTCCAGAGATGACCACGAATGGTTTGCATTAACAGGTCCAACCCCCGCAGTTCCCTAAAGGTACTTTTGAGCCCCGGGAAGGGCTCGTTCTCGTAGTCGGCCAACACCTTTTTAATATCATAAGTCATGTTTTGATCCGATGGGGCGTCCCTGATGCCTTCCAGACTTTGAACTAACTCCGGAGGAATCTTAGGTCGCGCGCCACCGTAATATTCTAAGCCTAGTTTATCGCGGATAAAGTCAATCCCATATTTTCTGGCCAATGTTGATAAGGCAAGCGGTTTTCCCGTGCTTTTATTCACGAGATCGGCATCCGGGTGAGCCTTCAAACGCAGCGTTTTATTGATGAGGGTAAACTTGGAATGTTCCCTTCCCGGCTGCTTGATGTTGTCTCTAGTTTCAATTGCGTTGTAATAATCGTCGACGGCGCCCTTAATGAGTTCGGCCCTTTGCTTCGATAATGAGGTCTCAACTGCGTCGACAGCCGGCTGTAGGCCCGTACTGAATGAGGTCTCCTGGTCATCATCGAATGCCTGGGCACTATCACCCGACATCTCCGTCATATCTATGTCTTCATCCATTAGTATTAAAAATATATTTCATTTATATAACAATGTACGGTAGAAAATTAGATCCTTTCAGAAGATTGAGGGAGCCATTAGGTGCCAGAGCCGTGCGACAGTCGGTGACCATCACCAACAATCCCAGCAAGATAGACCAGAATCAAACTCTGCTGGTTAGATTTCCAAACCTTGGTGAGAATGACCTCATTGTACCAGGCACTGTTTGACTGGCGTTCAATATCACGTTGACCTCCGACAACGACAAACGCGAGCTAGTTCGTAACGTGGGTCGAGCTATCATCAAGAAAACTACCGTCAAGATCAGCGGTAACGAGGTGCTGAGCATCGACGACAGCGACGTGTTTCACTGCTACGGGGATCTCTGGAAAAGCGAGGGAGAACGAGTCAATGATGTGTACCAGGGTATCAGCAAATCAACCCGGTCGCGTATAGGGTATGCCTTCACGCCAGACCAGCTAGACAAGCTATCGGACGGTGAAAAGGCCATCGCTCGAGCATACGGGAATCGATTCTGCGTGCCGCTCGACTTCGAGTTGCTCACGGGACACGCGCCGTTTTACCAGGCCGCGCTGGGTGATAGGCTCGAATACGAGCTCACGTTTAACGACTATAGCAAAGTAGTGCGTACGCCGAACGGTGATGAGGCCAGTTATACCATAGACAACATCTCTCTGGAGTTCGACATGGTCACTAGCCCGGATCTGGCCAGGCAGGTTCGAAGCCAGTACTCTGGGAAGATGGCTATCCTGTACGATCGCGTACTGAGGCATAGATCAGTCGTGCGAGATAAGAGCGACACTGTGTGGAATATCAACCTGAACGTGCCGGCGCGATCGATGAAAGGTATCCTGGTCGTCCCCGTGGAGGATTACGAACCATTCCGGAGGGACAGCGAGAAGTTTTTCAACCCCGAGATTGAAAAGGTGGAAGTGACCATCGAGGGCGTGCCCAACCAGCTGTTCAGTCATGGTATGAGACCACACCAGCAGTGGGATGAGATAAAAAAGCTACCAGTGGGGGATTATATAACAAAAGACCTGGACCTCGGCTCCGTGCAGATCGGTGAATACCTGACCACCAAGTACGCCCTATGGTTGGACATGCGATCCACGGATGATGATAAACTGCACGGTAGCGGGCGCCGTATAGATAACGGCAGCGAAGGGATAACCATCCAGATTACTAAGAAGGCTCAACCCGCTGGTAAGTTGAAATTATATCTGTACGTTATTATGGACGCGCAACTTAATATAGACAATGGGAGATTCGTGCAAGCCATCTACTGATGGGGGGTACCCCCCCACACCCCACACCCCCCGGGGGTACCCACAACTACCCACTGACCCACACTGCGCTATAGTGTGCGGGCAGACTGGCTGTGGGAAGACCGTTTTCGTGTTGGATATGTTGGAGGGTTACTACAAGGATGTGTTCGATAACATCGTTATCATGTGCCCTACTCTGAGCATGAATAAAACGTATGCGCGACCTTGGGTGATGACGGACCCGGACGTACACAAAATCGACCCTGGAACACGTCTGCAGGACTGGTTGAAAGCTCTTCATGAGAAATTTAAAGGGGAACCGACGCTGTTCATACTGGACGACTGCAGCGCTAATCGTGAGATAACAAAAAAGAGAGACATGCTATCGTACCTGGCCTTCTCCGGCCGGCATGCAAATCACAGCGTCTGGGTGCTAACGCAGAAGTTCAACTCAGTGTTGAAAGACCTCAGGGAGCAGACACGATGGGTGGCCTTATTTCACTGCAAGGACAGGGATTCGTTCGAGGAGTGTTTGAGAGAGAACGATGTGATGAGTAAATTAGAACGGGAACGGGTGAAGAAACAGCTCGCTGAAACTAAACACGCTAAGCTCGTGCTCAAGACCGACCAACCAGTAGCATATATAGTATGCTAAGCAAAGCTAAGCAAAGCTAAGCAAAGCTAAGCAAATGCTAAGCATAGCTATGATATTTGAAGTATTTGTCGTGTGCAACTTAACCTTCATTTCTCTGTGTTTTGTCTGCATCGGGTATTATATAGTTAAAACTAAATCTTACTTGTTATATTATAAGATGGAGTGTGAGGAATTGCTCGAACAGTTGGGGGGTACCCCCACTGGGGGTGTGGGGGATTCCCCCAAGCGAGAGAAACTGGTGGCGTTGGCTGTTGGCGGCAAAGCCAAACATTACTTTGGAGACTACACTCTGGATAAAATTCACAAAATGTCAGCCGAAGAAATCGATAAGCTGTACGCTAGATATGAGTCCCGACTCGGAGCAGAAATGACAAAGACAATAGGATCGGCTATGACCCAGATATACACCGGTATTGTATCATACTTCCTTCCCATTCCACCAGAGCGCCGACTTTACCTGTGGGAAGACCTAGAGAAATTTAATAATTTTAATATTTTATATCATATACATAATGTCTGAGGGGAAAACGTTCGTCAACGACGCATACCACGCCACAGTGGTCGCCAGTCTAGCCGTAGGGTACGCTAGGTTGACTAAAATGGTGCTTAAACAACCAACTATCAAGCTAGATTTCAACCTGCAGGATATGGGTATGCTCATAATGAACCTTGGTATGGCGATGGCCACAAAAGACATCCTAGTAAAACAAGGAATAATACCTGATAATATAATGAAATAAATATAGGGATGGCCACGATAGCTATGATGGTCGGTGGGGCGTTAGTGAATGCCCTGGCATTTTCCGGGAGTAATTTCCTCTTCTTGAAACTACGAGATGATCACGCGGCTGAAATACAGGAAGAAAGGAAGCAACACGATCTCGCTACTGAGAAATTACAAAGAGCACAGGCCGAGTACGCTAAAAAACGCCTCCAGAGGATCGATTTTATTAACGAACAACTCCAGCGTGAAAACCATGCCGTTCAAACATTCAACGATGTTGATGAAGCAATGAAAGAATACTATCTACTAACTGGTAAACAATTGGAACCGCTCAATAAACCCACACTCGCTCAGTACTACACACCATCTAAGGGACAAATGAATCGTGAACTGGGCTTCATAGTGTTGGGTATAGCAGCTACTGCATTGGTTGCTAAGCAATTAAATTAAAATACCTATATAAGTAAACATGAGACCCGCTCCATACCGATGCGAATACATACTTATGGGGAAGACCGAGGCCTGTGGTAGGAAATGCAGGAATCAGGGGTTCTGTTGTTTCCATATGGGAAGTCCTAACTACACGTGTTCTGTGTGTGGTATCGGGGTTAAAGGACACTACTGTCTATGTAAAGCT
The DNA here is from genome assembly GCF_037392515.1 of Haliotis asinina. Classification (NCBI taxonomy): domain Eukaryota; kingdom Metazoa; phylum Mollusca; class Gastropoda; order Lepetellida; family Haliotidae; genus Haliotis; species Haliotis asinina. The sequence goes on from NC_090282.1 coordinate 81,643,306, forward strand.
CACGGAGCGAACGTAGTCAGACATCAACTCATCTACGAGAATAAAAAGGACTACATAAAAGAACGTAGGCGACTGCTCAAGATAGACTCCAAATAAATGCCACATATTTTTTATCAAGGGTTACCTCCCTTTACTGTGACCCAATTAGACATTGGTTATGTTAGGTGTAAACACTATGACTACTGTGCGCGAGCTGAAGCGGGTCGCAAAACAGAGAGGTGTGATCGGGTATTCTCGAATGCGGAAGTCAGCATTGTTGAGATTACTAGGTTTAGAAGCCCCTCCTTCAGTAAAACAATTAAAAGCTCAAGCAAAACAGCTTGGATACACGGGTTATTCAAACCTGGGGAGAGCCGGGTTAACCGCATTGTTATCACATGCCCCCGTAGCAAAACCTCCCACTGTAAAACAACTGAAAGCCGAGGCACACGATTTGGGTTTAGGTGGGTATTCCCGTATGAGAAAACCACAGCTTGTAGAATTATTACGACAGAATAGAGCTATTGACCTACAGTTCGTGCGCACTGAGCGCGCTGTAGGCAACTATTTGAGAGGTTGGCGCATGCACGTTGATAGAAACATAGACATTACAGATATCAAGCCTCTGATAGCTGATAAGGTCAACCAGGAACTAAATAACCTAGGAAGTATCAAGTTTCAGATCACAGTGAAAATGTCGCTCGATAAGCAGGTTGGGAGTACCACTGAATATGTTCAGCCTTACTTCCGAGGTCAACAAGAGGTCGTCACACATACAGAGACCATTGACGCATCAATCGATACCAGTTTTCAGCAGATACGAGAATACCTAGAACGCTACACACACTTGGGGTCCGGGTGGGCTGTAGATAAAATCGATAATGTCTATCTAGACATAGCTAACTACGTGCCGTTCAGAGGCGGGTCATACCTAGCCTTGCCTCCCTACTATAGGAACAAACATGCCATAGTAAACGTTAAGAATAGAGGAAACGATTGCCTGAGGTTAGCTATCAGGTCAGCCTTATTTCCAGCTGGCGCTAATTCAGATAGGCTTTCTAGCTATCCCCAAGACGATGGGCTCAACTGGGATGGTATAGATGAACCCACCCCCATATCCCAGATCACTAAAGTAGAAAAATAGAATAATCTGGCTATAAATGTCTTTGGGCACGAAGGTAACACAACAATAGTACACAGGGTCAGCCCGGTGAAGGATCGCCAAGTTATCAATATATTCATGATCCAGCGAGGTGACAAGTATCACTACACATGGATAAAACACTTTAGCAGGCTGTTGTATGACCAATCGGCACACAGAGAAAAGACCCACTTCTGTGAACGATGCCTACATGGCTTCACCCGAGCTGATTTATTAGAATCCCACCGGGAGGATTGCCAAGGTGTGGGGCAGACGGCCATACGAGTCGACATGCCTAAGGAAGGTGATAATATCCTAAAATTCAGTAACCACAAGAACCAAATGTCTGTGCCTTATATCATATACGCCGACTTCGAAGCCTTAGTTGTGGGTGGGGATTCCCCCAGTGGTGGTAGCTTCACCCACAAAACACAAGAGCATAAAGCCTGTGGGTTTGGATACATTGTCGTCCGTTGTGACGGGGAAACGAAAGCTCCGGTAGTGTATAGGGGCCCTGACGCGGCTGAAAGGTTTCTAAAGTGTTTGCAGGAGGAAGAAAAAATTATTAGGAATGCATTGTATAGAATCGCTCCCATGCGTATGACCCAAGACGACAAGCTAGCTCACGCTAGTAGCACTAACTGTCACGTGTGTGACTCACCACTTAACGGTGATTCGGTGAGAGATCACTGTCACATAACTGGTAAGTATAGAGGCGCCGCTCACAGCGCGTGCAACCTCAAGCTTAAAATCAACCCTAAGACAATAAACATCCCAGTTGTCTTTCACAACTTGAGAGGGTACGACTCACACTTGATCATGCAGGCCATCGCGAAAATCGATGGTAATATAACGTGCATCCCCAACAACATGGAGAGATACATCTCCTTCAGCTTAAACGGACTTAGGTTCATTGACTCGTTTCAGTTCCTCCTGTCGTCACTCGACAGTCTGGTCAAGGCCAACAATACCTTCCCTATCACCGATCGATACACAGACGCCGAGACTAGACCCCTGCTTATGAGGAAGGGTGTGTACCCCTATGAGTACATGGATAGTTGGGCCAAGTTCACCGAGACCAGACTACCCCCTATTGACTGCTTTTATAGCAAGCTGAATGAGGCGTCCGTCTCACGAGATGATTACTCGCACGCGACTAACGTATGGAATAAACTGGGTTGTAAGAACCTGGGTGATTATCACGACCTGTACATGAGGACAGATGTACTGCTGTTAGCCGACGTGTTTGAGACGTTTAGGCGGACATGTTTCAAGCAGTATAAACTCGACCCCGCATGGTATTACACCAGCCCAGGTCTGTCGTGGGACGCCTTGCTTAAAAAGACCGGAGTTAATTTGGAATTGCTCACAGATTACGACATGCACCTATTCATTGAGAAAGGCTTGGGAGGTGGGATTTCCATGGCATCCAAACGATACGCGAAAGCAAATAATCAATACGTGAAAGGTTACGATCCTAACAAGCCAACCAATCACATTCTCTACCTCGACGCAAACAACCTGTACGGCTGGGCCATGAGCCAGTATCTACCTACAGGGGGATTCGAATGGGTACCCCACGTTGATGTTATGGGGGTTGCACCAGATTCGAACAAAGGGTATATCCTCGAGGTTGACTTAGAGTATACCAAGGAATTACACACATCACACAACAGCTACCCCCTGGCCCCCGAACGTATGAGGGTTAACCCAGACTGGATGTCTGAGTACCAACATAACTTGTTAGGTGGGCGTGTGACAGACGTTGAAAAACTCGTGCCTAACTTAATGAATAAGACCAAGTACATCGTTCACTATCGCAACCTACAGCTGTACCTGTCGTTGGGTATGAGGCTGACCAAAATACACAGGGTGCTCATGTTCGACCAGAGCCCATGGATGGAGCCCTACATCAGAATGAACACAGACCTACGAAAAAAAGCCACCAGTGATTTTGAGAAAAATCTCTACAAGCTCATGAACAACTCGGTGTTTGGTAAGACTATGGAGAACCTGAGGAAACGCGTGACCGTGAAGCTGGTTCGGTCGAGTGAGGAAGACAAGCTCAGGAGATTGGTAGCCAGTCCGGCACTCAGCCGTAGTAAGATATTCACAGACAACCTGGTTGCCCTACACATGAAGAAAAGCCACATAAAATTCAACCGGCCTGTTTACGTGGGGATGAGCATCCTCGATTTATCCAAACACCTGATGTACGACTTTTACTACAACGAGCTCAAGAAACAGTACGGCGACAGGTGTGAAGTGCTGTACACTGACACGGATTCCCTGCTGATGGAGATTCGAACCGAGGACGTGTACGAGGACATGAAAAAACACCTCGATTTATACGACACCAGCGACTACCCTAAGACCCATGCCATACACAGTACGGTAAATAAAAAGGTCCTAGGTAAGATGAAGGACGAGTGTGCTGGCACGTCCATAGCCGAGTACATAGGTTTGAGACCTAAGATGTACTCCATACTGAAAGCCGACAATAGTGAGATCCGGAAGGCTAAGGGGGTTAAGAAGTATGTGGTGAAACAACACATCAAACACGCCAGATTCAAGGAAGCCCTGTTCAAGACCCGTACCTTTAGGCATAAAATGAACACACTTAGAAGTGATGGACATAAGATATACGGACTGACTATAAACAAGACGTCCCTGTCGCCTATGGACACGAAACGTTGGATAGCTATTGATGGGATAAACACATACGCGTATGGACATGAAAAAATTTGAGGCTATTTACTACAGCCCGCGTGGGTACTGGAAAGGAGCTAGCGCAGTAGATAAGCTAGCTAAAATAGCGCGAGTACCCCCGGAGGAAGCCAAAGCGTGGCTTGAAAAACAAGCCCTGTGGCAGATCTATTTGCCGGCACCACGCTACGTGCCTAGAAGGAGGTTCGGTATTAATATACCTAATAACGTTCACCAGGCAGACCTACTCTTCCTACCCCACGACAAGAGGTACAAGTATGCCTTAACCGTAGTGGACGTAGCCAGTCGTTACAAGGAAGCCGAACCCTTGACCACGAAAGATTCGGCCCAGGTAGCCAGAGGATTCGAACGCATATACAAACGCAGCCCGCTGACGTGGCCAACAGAGCTGCAAGTTGACCCCGGACGGGAGTTCATGGGTGCCGTGTCACAACTGCTAGCCAAACACGATACAAAGGTCAGGCGTGGCACGGCCGGAGCCCATCGCAGCCAAGCCATAGTTGAGAGATTTAATAGGACTTTGGCTGAGCGCTTGTTCGGCCATCAGTATGCTAGGGAGATGGCCACCCCTGGAAAACGATCGACTGAATGGGTCACGAGGTTACCCAAGGTGGTGTCGGCAATCAACCATGAAGTCACCCGTCTCACCGGTAAGAAACCGGCAGACGCTATCAAACTAAAATCAATAGTTGCAGAGTCGGCCGCTCCATTGCGTGGGAAGGAGAAACAGATACCAGATAGGGCCCTAGTGAGGTATCTATACCAGCCGGGGGAACACGAGGGTGATAGCCGTAAGCGGGCCACCGATCCTATATGGTCAGTCAAAATTTACAACATAGATAAAGTGGATATGAAAGCCAACGAACCTAACTTGTACTACTTGAGGGATGGGCCGGGTAGGGGGTTTGTAAGAGAAGAATTATTGATCGTACCGTACGGCACAGTGTTACCTCCTACCAACACACGGTAAACGTGACATAGGCACGCCAACTTTTTTGTAGTAGGGGTAATAGTAGCAAGAGCTAAGGTCCCAACCAAAGTCTTATTTACTAAATAAGGCTTTGTAGAGACTTTTCTTGAAAGTGAGCCAAAACCCCCATTGTATATACTACTAAAACAATTGGTATTTGACAAAGTAGACCAAGAAATGAAAGATTTAAGAGGTATTAAATTTCAAGTCAAGATGACACTAGAGAAACAACAGGCAAATGAAGCAACTGGATACACGTATGTTTATGTCAGAGGTAATCAAGAAGTTACAATGCAAGCAGACACTATCAACTCTTCTATAGACCGATCATTTGAAAACATTAGAGAAACACTAGAACATTACACTAACAGGGGGTCTGCTTGGGCTGTTGATAAGATTAGCATGGTTTATTTGGATATAGCAAACTGTGTACCATTGAGAGGTGGAAAGTACTTACCACTGCCTGAGTATTTTAAGAAAAAACATGCTATGATTAACGTTAACAACCCTGGTGATAATTGTATGAGGATAGCAATAAGATCGGCTAAATTTCCAGCTGAAAAACATTCTGATAGACTTTCCAGTTATCCAGAAGATGATGTGATCAATTGGGAAGGTATAGATGAACCCCTATCTCTCAGGTCCCCAAAATAGAAAAACGAAATTCAGACTTAGTTATAGACATATTTGGACATGAAGGTGAAAATGTAGTGGTACATAGGATAAGTCCTTTAATGTATAAGGATGATCGTAAAATTATCAATATATTTATGGTACAACAAGGTGAAAAATATCACTACACATGGATCAAGCATTTTAGCCGACTGTTGTATAATCAATCGAAACACAAGTAAAAGAAACACTTTTATGAAAGGTGCCTTCACAGGTTTTCTAGGTCAGATCTACTCAATTCGCATAGGGATTATTGCCTAGGTGTAGGTGAGACAGTCATATGAATAGATATGCCGGAAGAAAACAACAATATCTTGGAAATTACCAACCATAAAAATAAAATGCCAGTACCATACATTATCTATGCTGATTTCTAAGGTATCTTTAAACCAATTGATACCGTATCTCAATCCCCTGATCAATGTTTAACACAAAGAGTACAGGAACATGAAACATGTGGGTTTGGATATGTGGTCATTCGTTGCGTTGGTCAAACTAACCCTCCCGTTATTTATAGAGGCCCAGGTGCAGCTGAAGAATTTCTGAAATGTTTACAAAGTGAAGAGAAAAAGATTACGAAAAAATGATACAATAAAATACCAATGTGTATGATGCAAACAGATTGGAAAACCCACAATAAAAGCACACATTGACATGTTTGTTGTAAACCTCTGAATGGGGATTCACTGTCACATTACTGGTAAATACAGAGGTGCTGCTCACAATGAATGTAACTTGAAACAAAGGATAAATCCTAATCTTATTCACATTCCAGTGGTATTTCACAATCAACGCAGGTATGATTCACACTTGATTATGCAAGCTATTTCAAAAGTCAAAGGTAACATATCATGTATCCCAAACAACAATGAAAGATATATATCCTTTTCGCTGAAGAGGTTGAGATTCATAGATAGTTTTCAGTTTCTATTGTCTTCTCTAGACAGTTTGGTCAAGGGTAATAACCCTAATGACTTAGCTATAACCATTCGGTACACGGAAGAGGAAACTAGAGCTTTACTGCTGCGTAAGGGAATCTACCCTTATGAATACATGGATGACTGGTTTAATGAGAGACAATTACCTTCCATTGACCAATTCTACAGTAAGCTTTCTGATGCGTCTGTCTCACAAGATGATTACGACCATGCTAAAATGGTATGGAAAAAACTTGGGTGTAAGAATCTGGGTGATTACCATGATTTATATTTAAAAACGGATGTGTTAGTGTTAGCTTATGTTTTTTAGATATTTAGAAAAACATGTTCATTGGACCCTGCATGTTATTATTCGAGTCCTGGGCTCTTGTGAGATGCCTTACTGAAGAAAAACGGTATTGAATTAGAATTATTCAACAGATTACAACATGTATCTTTTAATCGAGAAAGGGTTACGTGGTGGTATTCCTATGGTATCGAAACGTTATGCTAAAGTGAATAACAAGTATGTGAAAGGCTACAACCCTAAGGAACCTTCGAACCACCTACTCTACCTAGATGCCAACAATCTGTATGGCTGGGCCATGCGTCAATATTTACCCACGGGTGGATTCGAATGGTGGACTTACCAGCAGATGGACATCATGAGCATTACACCAGATTCAAACAAGGGTTATATACTCAAAGTGGACTTAGAATACCTGGAGGAAATGCATAGATCTCACAACTGTTACCCCCTGGCACCCAAACAGGTGAGGATTAAGCAAGATTGGATGTCCCAATACCAACGTAACCTTATAAATGGACCGCTAGCAAATGTTGAGAAACTTGTACCTAATTTGATGAAAAAAGTAAAGTATATTGTTCACATACCGTAACTTACAGCTGTATTTATCACTGGGCATGAAGCTTACTAAAGTACATAGAATACTGAAGTTTGACCAGAGCCCCTGTATGGAACTCTGTATCAGGATGAACACGGACTTGAGAAAGCTGGGCACCAACAACTTTGAGAAAAACCTCTATAAACTCATGAACGACTCTGTATTCGGAAACTCGATGGAGAATTTAAGGAAAAGAGTCAATGTGAAGCTGGTCTGTTCAAGCGATGAAGACAAACTCTGGAAACTGGCAGCCAGCCCTGCGTACAAGAGAAGTACCATTTTCAGTGATGACTTGGCAGCTATACATATAAAAAAGTGCCACATTAAACTTAATCGACCGATTTATGTTGGAATGAGCATTCTAGACTTATCCAAACACCTGATGTATGATTTCTACAACAATGAGCTATAGAAGCAGTAGGTGACAGATGTAAAGTGTTGTACACAGATACGGATTCATTGCTGATGGAGATTCAAACCGAGGACGTGTACGAGGATATGAACACCAATATGCACTTCTATGATACCAGTGACTATCCGAGACACCATCCTACGCACAGTCAAGTCAACAAAAACATCTTAGTTAAGATGAAGGATGAATGTGCTTGTACACCAATAACTGAATACATGGGATTGAGACCTAATATGTATTCTCTAAAGAAAGCAGAAGACGCTGAAATAAGAAAGGCTAAAGGTGTGAAAAAGAATGTGGTGAAATGACAAAATATGCATACCCTATACAAACAGGCTCTATTCAAGAAAAAAACGTTCAAACACCAGATGAATACACTTCGTAGTGATGGGCATAAGATATCAGGGTTGACTTTAAATAAGACGTCTCTATCACAAATGGATACAAAATGATGGATACCTTTGAATGGATGTACCTACGCTTACGGTCATAAAAATATTTCAATAACATATATATAATGGAGAAAATTTACTACAGCCCGCGAGGATAGTGGAAAGGGACAGACACTATTAAAAAATTAGCTAAAGCAGCACATGTTTTAGCACCAAAATATATACCCAGGAGAAAATTAGGTATTCAATCAGGTTCACCAGGCCGACCTGTTGTTTCTTCCACATGACACAGTCAGAGGAAAAACCTACAAGTATGCCCTTACAGTTGTAGATGTAGCCAGCTGATATAAGGAAGCCGAACCCTTGACCGTGAAGGATGTGACATAAGTGGCCCATGGATTCGAATGAATATACAACTGCAGTCCGCTGATGTGGCTCTCAGAGTTGCAAGCTGATCCAGGTTGAGAATTTATGGGTGCTGTGTCACAACTTCTAGCCAAACACAACACTAAGATAAGGAGGGGTGCAGCCGGAGAACATCAAAGTCAAGCTATAGTCGAGGGATTCAATCGCTCCATAGCCGAACATTTGCTTGCGCACCCATATTCACATGATTTAGAATTGGGGCCCCCACACAGAAATACTGAATGGGTAGTGCAACTTCCTCAGGTGGTTGACTTTATGAACAACGAAGTAACAAGACTACTTGATAAGAGACCAGTAGAAGCAGCAGCACCCCGTAGAAAAAAAGTAAAATTCTAGACCGTGCGCTCGTTAGATATTTATATCGACCAGGTGAATATGAGGGAGACACCCGTAAATGTGCAACAGATCCTATATGGTCTATGAAAACATACAATTTCGATAGAGTGAATATCAAAGATGGGGAACCTAGCCTATATTTCTTAGAAAATGGGCCACGTAGAGGATTTGTTCATGAGGAATTACAAAGCATCCCATAGGGATGGAAAAAAATATATATAGTATTCCCAGAAATTATTGACAATCATGTTGCGTCATGTAACTCATTACGTTTATTAACTTCTGGCATTTTACTTACATAAACATGTTAAAACATCATCCTTTTACAGTCTCAGTCTTGTTTTAGTACTTTGTTAGACCTCCTCGCTCAGCAATGCATGCCTGAAAACGCCTAGGCACACTACCCATCAAAGTTTGTAGGTAATCATGTGACAGGGTATCCCAATATTGGACCGCCTCGGCATTCATATCTTCAATATATCTCAGTCCCTTTGGCTTATTCTGTCCTTCATGACTCCCCACACATTCTCAATTGGGTTTAGGTCTGGGCTGTAACTGGGCCAGTCTAAAACTTGAAAATTTTCGCCCGACAACCACTGTTTTGTGTAGCGCGCAGTGTGTTTTGGGTCATTATCATGCTGGAAAATTCAATCATCTTCATACAATGTTTGTGCTGTCGGAAGAAGGTGACCATTTAGAATGTCAAAGTATCCTTCCTTTGTCAAGTTTCCCGTGAAAACACACAATGGCGTCACTCCGCGAGCCGATATGCCACCCAACATGTGAAACTTCGGGCTATGTTTTGGTCGCTGGTAGATAGGTTTGACAGTATCTTTGGTCCAAATTTTCAGACATTTAGGGAAAAGCCAAACAGAACTTTCATCCGAAAAGAATACATTATCCCAATCTTGATTTTCATGAGCCCGACACCAGTTTAAACGTTTTTCCTTTTGTGTATCTTTCATCAACAGCGAGGGAATTCCACGTTTTTTCACACAATTAAGTCTCTGTAATTCCTGCCTAACTGTTTCATTGCATACCTGAGGACTTCCTCTGCTAATCATTTTATTTCTGATGTTCTCAACACTTTTCAATTTGCCCCTACTCACAATCTGCCCAAGTCTTCGGCGATCCACAACACTGAATTTCCTAGGCCGACCTGCCCCTGCTTTGTGCTCTATCCCGGTTCCTGTTTGAATATTCTTCAAAGTTCTGTATACTGTAGACAGAGGAATACCATGACTACGAGCTAACACTTTAGCATCAGCCTCACCCTTTTCAAAATCATCTAGAATGAGCTTTCTTTTCTCTCTTGCTGTAAATTCTGCCATGTCAACACAGGAAGCCGTCTGCTCAGACAAGGGCGATAACTCTTGACGTAATGAGCTGCCTTCTAAGCCTTCAAGAGTTGTCTCCCTTATTTAGTATGCTTAGTGGATAGTGAAAGCCCTTTTTCCAATCTTAGCATCATTAGAAAAAAAACCAAAGATTTTCTCAATAATTTCTGGGAACACTGTATATTTATACATTTATCTTTTACAAACGTTTAACTTTGTTGATGTTTTCTTTCTCATAAATAAGCATAAATCATTTTCTATATGTGCCCTGGGCTTTACATAATTGGTAATGACCTTTAATTCCTATACCAAACACAGAACATGCAAAGTTAGTATAACCTTTACGGTGAAAACAACAATAACCCTAAATTTTGCTTCCTTTACCACAAATGTAAGTTTTTCCCATAAGTACCCAGTGACAAGTATATTGTGCTGTCCTCATTTTTCATATAATATTTAATGTAATTAGTCTAATTAGTCTTAGGCATTTTTTCTACCAGTTTCAACTCTTCCTTGGTTCTTCTTCTTGGTCACTTGCGTCACTGGCTCTGGTCTCAGTGTTTCCTCCTCTGGAATCCTGGTTATCTCTGACTGGGCAGCATCCATCTTGTATGATATTATTATGTTTTACAGATTAAGATTGATATGCAGCAGAGAGGGTTCGGGTGATCCTGGCACAGTCAGGCTGGTAAGGCTCATCATCAGCTCATAGTCCTCGCCCCCTCTACACGCAGCCCAGACAGCGAATGGGACTTCTCCCAGGAAACACTGCCTAGTCGAAACCACCAAGAACTTTCCGGAGAATATGGAGGCTCCCCAACACTGCAGCCTTCTGCATTACCCAGATTGTCAGAAGGGCTGTGCTCTCGGTGGAGAACCCAGTCACCCTCCTGATCGGCGCCAAGAGATCAGGAGGTACCAAACCAAGGGCACTGAGAACAATGGGGAGCCTGACGACAGTGTACTTGGGATGCAAGCGAGACATTTCAAAGGCGAGGTCCGCATATTTATCATGCTTTTCCTGAATCTTGCCAATCACATTGCTGTCAAAAGGGACAGAAAATTCTATGATATAAATAATTTCATTGGCTTTATCAAAAAGGACATGATCAGGTTTGTTGGCTGGAATTCGTCTCAGGCTGTATATTGGTCTATTCCAGAGAAGTGAAAAAGCATCTTTTTCCAGGACGCCCTGGACATGTTCAGGGTCGGACCATGGATGGACCTCGGAGTCAAAGCCACAGGCATGGCGGAGACGATAGTAAAAGCAGCGAGCCATGCCATCATGTCTTTTGAGATATGCTGTTTGTGCCAAGGAAGGGCATCTACTGACAAGGTGTTGGACAGTCTCTGTATATTGATTGCAAAGACGACATTTCATATTGATATTTTCTTTAAGAATAACATTCTGGCGATTGCGAGTGGGAAGTGACTGGTCCTGAGCAGCAAAAAGGAAGCCCTCAGTTTCACATTTGAGACCAGCCGACTTCATTCAAGTGAGTCGGTTGGATTGCTGTTCTGTTCCACACACTGCATGTAAACACGATGCAATGGCTTCTCAGAAAGCTTCTCCACAAAGGACCGACTCTGGGCAGATTTGGTAAAGGACTTCACCTGGTTTACTCCCATCGCCGTACCGTCCAGCAGTACATCACCATCAACAAAATCAACTTCAAATTTCAGATTGTGTCCAACAACCTTGGCACGCTTCAAAATAGCAGTGGAATTCCTTGCTTTCATCGTGAGTCTTGACATGCATCACCAGAGGATCATCCGATAAATAAATATGTGCAAAAGTACACAATAAAATTCTGTCATGAAGAGCTTCCACATTAATCAAACCCCGTCCTCCCGAATTGATTGGCATATATAAACGATTAAGAGAGGAACGAGGGTGGTGTGCTCTGTTATCAGACATGATCCTTCTGGTCAGGCGGTCAAGACCCTGGATGTCTTGTTTTGTCCAATCAACTACTCCAAAGGAATAGGAGAGGACTGGCACAGCAAAAGTATTGGTGGCTTTGACCTTGTTTCGAGCTTTTAGCTCGGAGCTCCAGATTTTCTTTAAACGAGATTTATACTCGGCCCGAAGTTTATCTTGAATCTGGGCATTCTGGAGCTTGTCTCGAACTTGCATTCCAAGATAGGTGTAGGTGTCATGCCAATATCATTAGAGAAGGACTCGACAAGGAGAACCTGTTCTTTCAAATTGGTCTCTCTTTTGGCAAGGAGCTCGATGTCATCCATGTAGAGATGAGTAAGAGGTGTTAGGGATCTGTGCTGAGGAGGCCCGGGATGATAACCTTCCTCCCTATTGAGCAGAAAACTCAAAGGATTTAGAGACAGACAAAAAAGCAAAGGACTGAAGGAGTCCACCTGGAAAATTCCCCTTCTGATTGGAATAGATTCCGAAGTCTGCACCTGCCCTTGTGAGTACATCTCAAGTTGAGTCGACCAGCAACTCATTAAAGACTTGAGTAAATCAAGTAATCGCTCATGGAGGTCAATACACTGAAGAGACTTCAGAATCCATTCGTGAGGGACAGAGTCATATGCCTTTTTGTAGTCTATCCAGCATATGTATAATATTATTATCACTATTTGTTTTATTAAATTTACAATGCTTTGCCGTGATGATTGCTGACGTCATCGGGGCTAGATACATACCATATTTGTGATACAAAGCACAACTGATATAGCTCAAGGCATTATCGATAGACGGGTCCTTTTCTAAGTCCTCCCACAAATAGAGTCGACGTTCTGGTGGTATTGGTGAAAAGTGCGACGCTATGCCTGTATAAATCAGGGAAATAGTAGAACCTATGACTTTTGTCATCTCAGCCCCGAGTTGTGCCTCATACCTAGCATATAATTTATTTAATTCATATTCCTCGTCTGACATTTTCTGAATTTTATCAGCGGTGAGGCTTTCTCCTAAATATTGTTTTCCCTTACCACCCACAACTAGTGTTAGCAGTCTGTCTCGCTGCTTGTTGTCCTTTTGTTCATCTGAAACTAACATCTGTTCTAGTAATTCATCACACGCTATTTTATAGTATAGTAATCTAGTTTTTATTTTTTAATATCCAACATACACTAAATACATAGATATAAAGGTTAGGTTACACGAGGCTATAACTTCAAAAACATATATACTAGAATTTACTCAAACTTACTAAAATGTTACTAAAAATTGCTAAAATTTACTAAACTATTAGTAAAGAATTACTAACTATTACTAATAGTTACTATCAGTTACTAAAATGTTATTAACAAAAAAAAAACAAAGACTGGCCGCTGGCCATTTCTAAACTATTACTGGTAATCCACTGGTTGGTCGGTTTTCAACACGAGCTTGACTTGTTTAGTTTCAGCCAGCTGTTTCTTCATCCATTCCCGGTCTGGTTTACTCATCACATCATTCTCTCTCAAACACTCCTCGAACGAATCCCTGTCCTTGCAGTGAAGTAATGCTACCCATCGCGTCTGCTCCCTCAAATCTTTCAACACCAAGTTGAATTTTTGTGTCAACACCCAGATACTGTGATTTGTATGCTGGCCAGAGAAGGCTAGGTACGATAGCATGTCTGTCTTTTTTGTTTTTTCTCTATTAGCGCTACAGTCATCCAGGATGAACAACGTCGGTTTTCCTTTAAATTGGTTGTGAACAAATTTTAGACACTCTTGCAGATGTGTACCCGGGTCGATTCTGTGTATGTCCGGGTCCGTCATTACCCAAGATCTATCCTTGTAAGTCTTGTTCATGTTTATAGTAGGGCATAAGTTAACTATTTTGGCAGATATGAATTTATAATACCAATCCAACAAATCCAGTATGAAAACGGTCTTACCACAACCCATCTGCCTACATATGCATGGTAAATTAATAGATAGCTTGCATAAATCTTCCATTGTCTGTATTAAGTTGCGCGCCCATAATTACATATAAATATAATATTAATTTACCAGATAACTTAGAATTCTTCGTTATTTGAATGGTTATACCCTCGATTCCATTGTCAATGCGACGACCGCTACCGTGTAGAGTGTTATCATCCGTCGATCTCATTTCCAACCATAACGCGTACTTTGTGGTTAAGTAATCACCGATATTCACGGAGTATAGATCACGGTCAGTAACCACGTTGTCGACTCTTGAGTTTCATTTTATCGTTGGTAGCTTCTTTATTTCATCCCATCTCTGGTGTGCTCTCATTCCATGGCTAAATGACTGATTAGGCACTCCCTCGATGGTCACTTCTACTTTGGTGATTTCTGAGTTGAAAAATTTCTCTCTGTCTCTTTTCAGTGGATCGTATGCTTCCTCGGGTATGATTAAAATACCTTCAATCGAGCTGGAATGTTCATGTTCCAAACTGTGTTGCTCTGATCAAGTACTACCATTCTTTGTCGCAGTATGCTATTGTAGAGGATAGTCATCTTTCCAGAGTACTGATTTCAAATCTGCCTGGCAAGATCCGGACTAGTCACTTTATCGAACTCAAACGATATGTTGTTTATCTCACAACTACCCTCATTACTGTTTGGTATACGCACGACCTTGCTGTAGTCATTGAGTTCGTATTCCAACCTGTCAATGCGGCTTGGTAAAACGGTGCATGCCCAGTTAGTAACTCAAAGTCTAGTGGGATACAAAACCTGTTCCCATACGCTTCATAAATTGCTTGTTCACTAACCGATATTTGGGCTAACTCTTCTACCGCGAAAATGTACCCGATACGTAACCTACTCGATGTTTTGTGACCGAGTCCCTGATACATACCATTATTGTGTTCACTCTTACTTTTCCATAGGTCTGTGTAACAGTAATACATATCGCTATCGTCTATATTAAGCACCACGTTACCACTAGTTTTTATGGTGGTCTTATTGACTATAGCACAACCTGCATTATTCACGAGCTCACGTATGTCATTTTCTGAAGTCAACGTGATGTTAAACGCCAGTCTATAATGGCTTTCTCACCCGAATTTGGGAATCTAACCACAAGTAATTGGCTCAGGTCTATCTTGCTGGGATTATTTGTAATAGTAACCGACTGATGCACGGCTTTAGCGCCTAGTGGTTCTCTTAATCTTCGGAAAGGATTTAGCTTTCTACCATATGACATTATTATATATTTATATTAATATAATATAATTTCAAAAATATGGACGATTTTGAGCTGGATGATGTAAGATCTACTATCCCTCCGGATGTTGATTAAAATGAAGATACTTCGTTTATTGAGTAGCCAAACAACAGTAGACGATTATTATGATGAATTAAAAAATGATAAAAACTGCCTTGCGCCTCAGGATCGAGACTATTCTAATTTTACCATAGATGATAGGGGCATTCTACGTCTTAAGGACAACCCAGAGATTGACATCATTAACAGACGCACTAGAAAACCACTCGCCTTATCAACTCTAGCCAGTCGACATGGAACCAGTTTTATCCGCGATAAACTAAACATGCAGGATTATGGTGGTGCAAAACCTAAGATGGCGGAAACCACCATACCCCCGAAGGTTGTTCAAGATCTGCAAACTGCAAGATCCGAACTGAGTAGAAGTGGTGACATAACACAACGTGCTACAGAAGCGTCTGACAGTATCGAAAATCTGTTGAGTAGTTACTGGCATAAACCATTACCGGGATTTGAATTTCCAATGAGGATATTGTATGGTGTAGACAAAGCCGTGAAACACGTACGCGGAGAACTCGTGAACACCATGGGGAAACTGAACGAACTCGATGAGCACATCGCTAGTGAAAAAGCCAAACTCAGGGAGACAGAAGACGATGATATGAAGCGCCGTATCACGGAACGAATTAGTAATTTAGAAGATGAGAGACGTACCCGATTAGAATCTGCTTACTCGAATCGTGAACAGCTGCGATCCCAGATCAAGCGCATTCGGGAAACAATCGATAGATTACTAAACGAGGATACAACGTTTGCCGACAGGATCCAAATATTGTTCCGAGAGCAAGGTGTTACCATTACTAGCATTCTGACGGCATTGGGTTTCATCATATCAACTATTGTAGTATCTGTTACTGATCAGCCGCATATTGCAAATTCATACAATCATCTCTCCATTCATTGCCCGACACACCAAAGTCCGGCCTAAGTATACCTCGTCTCACTAAATCATCACTGGCATCTTTCACTGGTTTTGGTCCATATTTGGTAGGTTTAGGAACAATGTCATCTAATGCATGGACAAAATTTTCCGTACTAAACATTTTTCGTTTCATAAAGTTTGTTAGTAAATCTTTTTTAAATGCTTGTACCGAGAGCCCATCACTGTAAGGAATTCCTAAACCATGATTTAGAAATGGTAAACGCCCATCGGTCTTAGGGTCAATTCCGAATTCATTACAAATCCTTTCGTAAGCCCGTCTACCATCTGGGTTGTTCGTTACATTCCATGCCCTGTCCTGTGGAAGTGGAGCGCTGATCTCTTTGAGGATACGCCTGATCTGGTAGTATACGTGAAACGTGAAAACTGATTTACTCAAGACATCACGCCTGGTGTCTGTCAATGTCAGACCGCACCCAGTCGTAGCGCACCATATCGCAAAATTGAGATGGTTCTGCCAAAACTGCATCGGGTCAATGAACCACGCGTGGACAGATTTCGCATCAATGACTAATAACTTATACTTTCCAAACACATCTACAAACTGGGTTTTGAAATACAAACCAACCACATCAGCTAAGAATTTCATGTTTGTGAAGTCCGAGGCATTTATATTATCGTGTTTGGGGGACACCCGTGGCGAGCCACCTCCTCGTGGTGGGTGCTGGGTAACGCTAAGAGCTCGCCGACACCCCCGTAGTGGACCCGGGGGATATTTGGTCCACCAACCTGTTTGCCGTGGGTTGTGGCCCTGTGTCGGTGGAGGAAGGGATCCTGGTGGTTGAGGGCAATAGGGGCTCGCAACCGTGTTCCTGTTGCTCAATACACCACTCTGGCCCTGACTTCGCCTAGACGGGTGGTCGAATAGGCTCGGTTCGACCAATCGGCTGGTCATGCCAAGCCCTGTGCATGGAGTATTATTATATTTATCAATGCACACATATCATTTGGACTTGGCTTTATTGTCTGAAACATTTTTGATTTTGAAATATGTTGTTCTGAACTTTGCCGAGAGTCCTATGCCAGAAGGCGGTGGCTCATGGTCCCATCTGCTGGAATTATTACTCTTTTAATTCTTCTGCTGGAGTATATCATCCTGGTATCCTTGGTGCTGCAAGCTGGAGGCCAGCTTGCTTTAGCATTGTCCTTGTGATACTCTGTGGTGGGTGGGGAGATCGGATGATGAACCATATTACCTTAACCATGGCTTACGAAATACCACTGAAAAAGACAAAACGTCCACTTGTACTGACCCAGTTGATACTGACCACAGACTGTCTGCATCGATTGAATATTGGCCGCGTTTCATTGTGATTGAGACTCCTGACAAGACACCGTTAAAACTGAATCCCTTTGCTGTGTCCAAGGGCATTCAAGGTATTGCTGGGGAGGTGAAAAACATTAGACGCTTGCGTTCAGGTGCCCTGCTAGTTGAATGCGGGAAAAAGCAGCAAGCAGCGAACCTGATGAACATTAAATCTTTCGTGGGCATTCCAGTCACGGTCTCTGCTCACAAGACCTTGAACACGAGTAAAGGTATTGTGAGAGATCGTGATCGATTGTTTGATGATATGTCGGACCTTGATATAGTGTCAGAAATGAAGGATCAAGGTGTCCTTTATGTCAAGCGCTTTTCAACTCGGAAAAACAATGAAATCATCAAAACGAACACGTATCTGTTTTACTTCTTCATGTCCAAATGCTCCCAAATCAGTGAAAGCAGGCTACTGTAACATTCCAGTTGATACCTACATCCCCAACCCGCTAAAACGTTTGAAATGCCAGAAATATGGACGCGGTGTAAATACTTGCACATTGTCTGTTGTGTGTGGTCACTGTGGTGAAAAGACACACACAATAGAAGATTGTGACAGTGATTATAAAAAATGCACCAATAGCTCAGGCGACCATTCTTCATTTTCAAATCAGTGTCCTATTTGGAAAGAGCAAATGGAGATCAATAAAATAAAATTTACTCAAAATATCTCTTTTTCCGAGGCCAAAAAAACTGGTAAAGAGATCTGATCTTCCAGAAAGTTATGCTACAGTAGCAAAACATCATCGGGGTCTAGCTCTAAAACAACATCAACCACAAGCTGCCAAACTACCCTGACTTTGGTAAATTGCGATTCTCCACAGCTTTTGTACCCTGCTATATCATCGCAGACTGAGGAATCACTTCCTAGTACCTCAAAGTCTTCTTCTGATCACAAATCATCATCTCAGTCACACTCAAAGTCTCAATCGACAGCTGATAGTCAACAAACGGTGAAAAGTAAACCGAAGCCAAGACCTGATGCTTTAAAACAACAAAGTGGCAGAGCTTCTAAAGGGTCACAAAACAAAATTCAATTGTGCTATCAATACGGGTCTCTTGAAGACATGGACGTTTCTGAAAACCCAAGTAGCTATAAATAAATTACATGAAATAAAACCGTATGATGGTTACACCTACTTGGGCTGTCAGTCCACATTTGAAGAGGTTATTTTACGACGATGTCGTATTGACCACACAAGGTATACACATAAATATATGCTTAAAAGTGAGGATCCTCCGTTTTGTATTCCTTGTGATGAAAGAATCACAGTCAAGCATATCCTGCTTGACTGTGTTGAGTATTCCATCACAAGGGATCAGTATTTGAATTCCCATACAATGAAGGATCTTTTTAATAACACAAATTCTCATTTAATCATTGCAATTTTAAAAGAATTAGATTTATTAACTGAACTGTAAATAGATAAGTATCTTACTACTGGAAGTTTAAATTCGTAGCTGTGCTTATTGGTGGTTGTATCCTCGAAGGGGGTTGAAGTATTGTAAAATTATTGTTTTCATGAGAGGGTACGTAAGTCCACAAACATTCAAAGTAAATTCTACATTTCCAGGTTTTTAATCGTAGAATAAGTGTCTTTTATCGTATGGCTAGATTTCCCAAATTGCTGACGGCTGAGGGGATGATGTGTAAATCCAGCTAGGGTCCATGCAGGTAGCAAAAGTACTGTACGTCCCCATGGTCCCTAGTATGGTGATCTACCTTCAGTTGTTAGCAATCTATAGCCCAGTTTTATATTGTATTGTCCTGTATAGATCGACTGTTTTAGGTATAGTTACTAGTTTTACATTCTTTTCTGTGATACTCTAGTTGTTTTACTGTCCTTTGTCGACAGATTTTATAATACTCATATATTCCATTTCAATGTTACGTTCCCGTCACGATACGGCTGAAATATTGCCGATGTGACCTTAAATGTTCCTTTTGGAGTTCTTTGGTTCACCATATTCCGGGACATCGTTATCACAGAATGGTCCGTTAAGTGCATATGAGTAACTCCAGCGCCCATTATGATGTGACCATTCTGAGATGATATAACCCAGTCCAGGATATGACCAGATTCATGGGTGGCACTGCCCACAAACAGAGATGGGCCATGACTTGTCAATAACTTAATAAACGTCTTAGTTCCACCGCAATTTTTGTCCTCAAAATTCACTTGAAAATCGCCCAAGATTACAGTGTTCCTATTTACAGTATTATCAAGTAGGGTTTGTTGTTCTATGCTGGCGGAGGTCTGTACACATAAATAACCTTGGTACATGTTATTTGGGACCTCACACTGAATGTTAGCATCTCAAAAGAGATGTACATTGAATTATACTAACAAACAGTAACAGGTTCAACATTTAATGAATTATTGTGACCGCAATACCACCACCTGCCACATGTCAGCAAGGAGCATGAAATCATTGGTATGTTGGAGATACCATTTCCCTGATCTTAGCTTCATGTCAGCCACTCTCTGCTACGTTACAGTGCCAACACTGTTTTCAAGTATCACTTCAAAACATTTAAAGGGCCTTATTTCTAGAGGACTGTGTATTCCACAAACATACCTTTAGAAAAGGTTGTACATCAACGATTAGTCTCCGAATATATATCGTTTTGATAGTAACAAACAAACCCATTTAACTGAAAAGGAGACCCAGGGAGACCAGCGCTTAAAAACATGAACCTGGGGAAATCTAAACTTGCTTCATTTAAAGCTTTAGCATTGCAGAGAATGCTTGACAATAGGGAAAATAGTGTGGTTCAGGGACTGTGACACAGACTACAAAGGTTGGCGCTTCTTCAGAAGCATTGTTTTTTGTGAATAACCGGCAGATATTTTAGCAAGAAAGTCAAATGCGCCATTTAATACTATATTGTATCTTTCTTTTGTGTAACAAAACAGTCATTATACACGTATTGATTAAAAAGGCCGAGTGTAAGGCCATACTGGTTTTTGGACTGAGATACCACCGAATGGATAGGTGAAGTAGGGCAGAGGAGCTTGAGGTTGTCTTAGTTCTCTCTGAATTACATATGAGCGCAATTGTTTTACCTATGTAAACATAGCTTAACCCATTCGAACAGGCATGGTAACCACACATTTATATTCCACAGTTTATATAAATAGTAAATAGTCTTTGGAAAGCATTATCTGTACAAACAATACTACTGGCTTTCCAGAGATACCTTACATGAGCTAAAACACCTGATTCATAAAAATGACTGTAGTTTATCTGTCATGGCAGATTGACTAAAGTAATATGGTTTCTTGCTAGTACATTATGGCCCGCTTCTCTTTGCCTGACATTAGGACATGGCGTGTGTACATCAACAAAAACAATCATTATCATCTCCTGGTAAAATGAACATTTACATGAAAACACGCCCAGGTATGCTTGTATAACCAACCGTTAACAGAATAGTTTTCGCGTACCTTCGTAAATAAAAACAAAACTGTAGAAATATATCCATATCATGGATATAAAAACGACTAGCATAACTTCATAAACCGAGGTTCACCCAAGGCATTAGATTGTGTCCGAGCTGATGTATCTCCAAAAAAATAAGAAATCAATCAAAGAATCATCTTTTATAGATTGATTAATTGCCTCATCCTATCATAAAATATGCCCCACGGAGCACCTAATTATCTTTCTCGGCTAGGGCGTCTGCGGGGGACCGTAGAAAATAATGTTACAACATTGACAATCCGAACTCTGCTCACCACTGATTTTATCTCGCTCCAAACATTACCAAATTAATATTTCACGCAACTGGGGAGAACATTTTCTGTAGATGTTAATTCACAATGCCAGTCACGCCAAGCCCAACTTCCACTCGTCATTGCTCTGGTATCTATGTAAATAAATAGATGAGCCGCTCTCGTGTTCTTGTATTACGCAAGAACCTGACAGTCTGACAACTTCATTGAACTTGTGTTATTTAAAGGACACTCAGTCAAATCAATCACAGAATTCGAAGACGCATTACTTCCTTTGATTTCCAAAACTGCCGTCAAATATTTCTTCCATCTTTAGTAGGATCTGACAGAGTGAAAATGAGGTAAGTGATCACAATTAAGGTAACTGTGTAAAACATGCATTGAAAGTTTGAAAGCATATCACGAAGGGAAATAATTTATCATTTAAGTGTGTAGGTACTGGATTGCCGATTTGATTCGATACAGTCTATACAAGCAGGTGCACAACCTGCAATACAATGTGTACCGGCCTCCTCTCCTCACATGCAATAACATCTGGATAAATTCCTTCACGTAATATGGCGCTTATCAAGGAATGGTTTTCATCTCTGCGTCCACTCAAAAAGAGATGTGTGCGCACTGTTCAGTTGTGTGCTCATGAACTGTCAAGTGATATCGAAGTGGTACATGATGTTGACTAGTCGAGATTCGTATTCGGAGCGCTTCTGTAACTTGAACCCACGATGGTCAGATCCTGACACGACCAAGGGAAGCAATTCAGCACTATGAATTATGGTACTTCCCGTATTTACATCAATCATTAAGTTAGATTGTCACGGCGCAGAGATGCTGATTTTCTGTTAGCCGTGGCATGACGTACGTGTGGTTTAGGTTGAAATTAACGTATTTGCCACAATGTTAGATAATGATGAACTGTCCTTCACTATATCAGGTGAGTGAACTTCATGCCTTCAAAAATATGAGTAAGTATAGTTATGCGCAGAGTCCACGTGCCACTAAGTTGTTTCTCAATTGAAACAGAAAACGAACTTGTGAATTCCACAAGATACCTTTAACGCATAATATCGCTGTAGCCGTAAATATGGTTGGTCAAATCACTATCAGCCATTTAATTATTAGTAGTACATACCTGAATGTTCCAATAGTGTAACAATTCCGGATTCCAGACTACTACAATCGTATGATGTAACAACACAGTTCCCGAGATTATTCAGAAACGGAAAGTGTCAATCAGTTTCTTGTTAATTTGTGAGTACGTGTCCCTTACACAGAGTAACAAGAGGGTATTTAAGGTAAAATCGTATGTCAATAGTGTAATAGTCAGTATCGCCAAATGTCTCGGGTGGCAAAGTGTGCAAGGTGTGAGCTGACTCTTCAACAAGAAGTGCAAAATCTATCAAAACCGGCATTTTTATTTGGTCCCCAGTGATGCCGGTACAGACAGTGTACACTTAATGTGGGGTTAATCAAATGTCAACGATAACAGAAACATGTGTAATAAATGTCAGTCTTTATGACATTTATCAGTTGAGTTGATAGTCACCTGCAGTGTTGTGGAACTGCATCAGTTGTGTTATCTATGCTAATGATACTACCTGTGTCATGCGTCTTTATGATCCCGACCTTTGGTTTCGAGAGATCGTCCGAGTTTGCACGATGTCCAATTGTGTAATTGTTTTGCGTTTTCGAACTCACTCACTCACTTTATGTGTTTTCGACTCAGAAATGTGTTCTAATGCGAAAATGAAGCATCCGGTTATGCGCTTTAGCTATTTCATCACCACATTTGCATTAACATGTTAGCGTGGTTTCTAATCATTTTGATAAATTCCTGAGTAAAGTTCTCTTGAGTCATTTAGAAGTCGGTATTCTAATATACGACAAAATGTTATGGAAGTTCTTTTTTATTGTTTTCACAACGTTTCTGGGTTATTCCTCGCCCTTTCGTCAGACATCCGCAATGAATAGCCCAGAAACGTTGTGAAAACAATCAGAAAGATGTTGACATCCATGACATTTTGTCGTATATTGCTGGGTAAAGCTTTCATCGTCATCTCATTTGGAAGGGAAATAATGCATGATTTGGGCAAGGTGGTTGAAACGTCGTAAAATTACTTTTCCTGGTCACAATATACTTTTGTCAAATACTAGTAGTTATTTCAAGAGTTGCTTTTTGCATGCTAATAATTTGGAGTGAGCGTGGTTTCATGTCGCTTTTAGCAATATTGCAGCAATATCGCGGCTTGGGACACCAGAAATGGGCTTCACAAATCGTACCCATGTGGGGAATCGAATCCGGGTCTTTGGCGTGACAAGCAAACGCTTTAACCACTAGGCTATCCCAGCGTCCCATTAATAATTTGGAAGGTACAGAAATGCAATAATGTTGTACGTGAGGAAGTTTTCAAACTGCATTGTTTGTATTCCCGAATTACCTTCCCGTAAAGAGAGTGGGCGTGTTTGGTCCTTTCCCCCAAAGTATTTTGGATTTGCCTTGAATTTCTGTCCCGTTTACGAACATTCATACTTTTTAAAGATAACTGTTTGTAAAGTGGATACAGGATGTGAATATGCAGGCCAGGAGAGAAGAATATAAAACATGCAGGATTGTCCACTGCCCTGAAAATCCACAAAATGCATTTATTATTATTATATGTTTTAATAAATAAATTGAGTTCAAATATGCGCAGATCTCAATACAATGAACTTCAACGCACCTTTGAGGTCTTAGCCCTCCACTCGTCCTAACATCTCAATAAATAAGTGCGAACTATTTTATCTTTCACTGAGGTACAATGTTTGACGAAACGTAGATAAAAAAATATGTTCGATCAGGAGACCACATTCTAACTACATTTCTCTCCTCAGTTGAAGCTACCATTATACATTTGAATGCTGTTAATGATTTTTCAAACTTCGAGTTCTTGTTAATTGTTCGCAATTTCATAAAACGTTTGCAACCTAATGCCAGAGACCACATGTAGTACATGGTCTCTACTACTACTACGACGCTCACTGACACTGCAATGACAAACTGCCTTCAGTGTGCCAGTGAATGTAACGGGTTGCCTCCCTTGGTAGAACAAGACGCGAGTAGATCTCGTCACCTAGCAACAATCGCACTGACTAGAGAAATAGTTCCAGTGCCAATTAGGAATAATAATGGCAACGGCACAATGACATTATGATTCGTGTTATTATAACAAAGGTATGTTTTTTTTTTATGCCACATGACTGAATATAGATTATGTGTTTTCCGATAGTTTAAGTTAAATATTGGCGTAATGATATTGTTTACAAAGTGTCAAGAAACATTCGCCATGTTTAAACAATATGGCGGACAGGGACAATCCAATCGTGAAACATACCACAATTTGCATGCATGCGGAGACAAAGTTGGAATATGAACCCATTCGAAGAAAGGTAAACTTATTGCCACATTGGAAGTATTGTCGTGATCACCCGTGTGTATAAACGGTGAATGGTTTAGTGCTCTGTTATCATTTTCAGTAAGATCAAAACAGACTTAGAATAATCTGTTGATAGTATACAGCTGCAAGGAGGCGTTTATGAATGTGCGTTATTTGACTGAATTATGTTGGGTAAGTGACAAAGCGTTTGTAAATAAAATACGTGTTACATGTTCGTTAATGCCAGCGGTGCAATGAGTTATTACCTTCTAGTCTATGTTTGTCCATTTTAGAAGCCACAGTTTCTTCTTTCCCTGCTTTATAAGTTTTGACAGGTTGTTTTACTGATAAATGGCAAACTATTACAAAGTTATCAGTCGTTTCAATATATAAGTCGGATTTTTAAGTGAAAGTAGTTGATGTCTTTAGTAAACGTAATAATGAAGAAATGTTCTGAGGAACTTATGATAGAATTCTTCATTTTGTTTGCCCCCATTGATAAGGCGACGTTTAAATGGCGTAAGTATGAGGTTAGGTTTTGGTTAGGCGTGAACATTTTTTATGGAGGTTTCAAATATGCTGATTCTTATGACATTATAATTATGGTTTGTTTTCAAATGAAAATCTATTAAATGTGTGGCAGCTCTGAGTAATGCAGACAAATGCAAATGTGGCACTAGAAATAAAAGGCATTAATGATTGAGAACACTGTTTATGGCTATGAGTGAGTGAGTCTTATGCTGCTTTTAGCAATATCCCATCAAAATCATGACAGAGGACGTCCAAGATACGACCATTGGGCTACCCCACTGCCCCTTATGGCCATGAAACAAAAACTGATAGTAATTAGATGTGTTAAATAGAGGCTGTTATCAAACATTAATTTAAATGTACTATTGCTGGTACTAAATTTTGTGGACTGAGGCTATATGAGGATATAACTCATAAGCATCCAGAAACCAAAACCGTGACTACCTGCACTGCATCATACCAAAATATATATGCACGTACAGTTGTAATATTTTCCTGAAAAAGAGCATATATTGTAAGCATGCCGAGAAATTGATATTTTACACTCTGTAATCATGGATGTGTGAATGCAATTCTATTTTTCTTATTCTCTAGTGTGACATCCTCTGTTATGTGTATATCTCCTATAACAGGCCCCCCTAAGTAATTGAAGGAATTACAGCAAATTTGAAGGAAATGCATCTCAAATGTAAACAAAAGCAGCCCACTCGCGAAACAATTGCAGCGATATCGGTAGTTTAGCGGTAATAACAGAAATACATCGGCCCTATCAGAAGCAATGTCGGTAATACTGGAAACACGATCGGCCATCTTCGGAGATTTTTCGGTCCCGAGCGGAAACTCACACAGCAAAACATGGCGTCGTTGGAAGAAGCACCCGTCTCGGTGAGATTTGTTTTTAGTTTCTACTATTACATTTTTATACTTATCCATCTTTGACCACCCGTGTTGAATGCGTTTAGGCATGAGGTGTTGTCGGGGCAATAGCTTATGTTTTTAGGAAAAGATAGTCACTCTAGGAGAGCGTCACAAGTCATGCCCCTGTAGTTTGTTTACATCTGAACATCGAGGTCGTGCCGATGATTACGAACATGCGCCAGATATAACATCATTTTTTTTGTAAAATGTGTTTAAATTTGTCAATTGCACTTCGTAGCAAGAAAAATTATGGCTCATAAACTTCTTCATGGCGCACGTTCATGATGTTCGTAATCATCGGCACGACTTCGATGTTCAGATGTAAACATTCTCCAGGGGCATGACTTGTGACACTCTTCTGCAGTGACAATCTTTTCCTAAAAACATAAACTATTGCCCCGACCCGACAACACCTCATACCTAAACGCATTCAACACGGGTGGTCAAAGATGGATAAGTATAAAAATGTAATAGTAGAAACTAAAAACAAATCTCACCGAGACGGGTGCTTCTTCCAACGACGCCATGTTTTGCTGTGTGAGTTTCCGCTCGGGACCAAAAAATCTCCGAAGATGGCCGATCGTGTTTCCAGTATTACCGACATTGCTTCTGATAGGGCCGATGTATTTCTGTTATTACCGCTAAACTACCGATATCGCTGCAATTGTTTCGCGAGTGGGCTGCTTTTGTTTACATTTGAGATGCATTTCCTTCAAATTTGCTGTAATTCCTTCAATTACTTAGGGGGGCCTGTATAAGAGTAATTTTAAGATTTAACAACCTTTTAACCAATGATAGAAGCATCTTGTAGTGTAAGTAGTGCATGGAAGCCATTTGCATCTTGCACAGAGGAAGACACCATGATTATTGTCCAGCTTGTTCACAGCTCATTCGGGACAAGTTGTTTATGATGAAAAAGTAAAAGAAGATTATTTCATTGAGGAATACGCAATACCATTTAGAAAATGGTCATATCTGACAAATGTTATGTTTGAAATTTCACTTTCTCAGTAAAGCACAAATTCTAGTACTTTTTATCATTGTTTATTGGGTTGAGTCCCATCAGGGATTTGAACCCACATCCTCAACGTCAGGCACCTAACCTGCTCAGCCACCATTGCTTCCTCATGAAGTGGAAGTTAAATGGGGCGAAACATTTCCCCATTAAGTACTGTTTCCAGTCATGGTGTACAAGAGTTATCAGTCCAAATTTCCAATGTTTTAACACATATATCAAGGTGGTATCTCTACTCCCCTGCATGAAGGGATGCAGCTGGTTAACATGTCAGTTATATCACATAATGCAATACATCAGGTGTTCTTAACTGTCAGGATCTGGGCAATTATGGAATCATACAGCCCTCGGTGACTGTCATGTCTGTATTTACAACCGTTAAATCCAGGCAACAGCATGTTGATTGCCAATGAGAAGTTCTGATAAGCCTCTGTGCTAATATCATCTATCAAGGGATTGGCACCATAGTGATGCAGTACTATCAATGTGTGAATGGTTCGTGTCCACAAAATCAGTTAGTCAGAGTTAATTTGAGCATTTAGTACTTGTCTTTTCCTGCAAACAGCATTGCTTTCATTTTATCTCATTTTCTTGATGTAAAATATGTTGATGTATTCTTCAGAAATGTAGCACAGATAGATGGTGTTTTTGTATATTCATGAAGTTGTGTGGATTAGGGATTAGTGATGATTAGATGCCATATTATTATTCACATGATCAACTGCCATCAGAGAAGAATAGAGTAATTATTTTTTAACATACCTGTGACCTTTAGAGCAGAACTAGGTACTGGTAGTTTTTGAAAGGAAGTGAAATACAGATTTTTAAATTATTTACCTTTGTAATTGTCTTTCCAAAGGCAGGCATTCTAAAGCTTGATCTATTGTAAATGTAATGCAATTATGAAGATATATTTGTGCCATTTGTCTTTTGGAACTTGAAGACAAATAGAAACTCATTTTTCCCAGTTCTAACTTGAATAATGATAACAAAGACATGATATAGACATTGCAGAGGTTCTCGAATTTTTTAGGTTAAATTGTATCAGTGATTTAAAATACGGGGATCCTTTTTGCCTATATGCTTTAATGTTATGGTTTTGTCAAGGACTTGGAGAATTTCATGCCTGAAATTGGACGCTTCCTGTTCCTAAGAACAGAATGGCCTCAATCGATACCTCACATTGTCACTCCACCTTTAAATATGACTACAGGA
Organism: Haliotis asinina; assembly: GCF_037392515.1. Classification (NCBI taxonomy): domain Eukaryota; kingdom Metazoa; phylum Mollusca; class Gastropoda; order Lepetellida; family Haliotidae; genus Haliotis; species Haliotis asinina. Next base: position 81,671,813 of record NC_090282.1, read on the forward strand.
AATACTCTTATATGTTCTCCATTTGCTCATGTTTTAAAGGTAATGTTTTCCAGATGAATGCTTAACATGAAAGTAAAAGTGTGCATGAGTTTACGGTACATGTTTTCTACTTTTTTCATGTTTCCAGTCATGTCCTATAACCAAATTCTTGGCTCTTGACTGAAGAAAGCCAAACCAATGCATTGGGATATAATTGGGACAGGGTGGGCAAGCTGTCTAAGGTGCCAGGCCATGAATATGGCGGCCACATGAATATGTACGAACACTGAGTTCCAGGTACAACAGTGTGCAGTAAACTTGGACAAAGTAGTGTGTCCCAGTCCACCCAGGTGTGAATCGGTACCTTGTAAGGTGGGAAAGCCGCAACAACTTGATGCGCCTAGGGCTGCAAGAGTTTTATGGTCCCCAGTGCGTTGAGATTGATAACAGAATGAGCTGTTGAAATTGACATCCAATGATTGAGGGGGAAAATCAGCACCATATGCATGTACTAATTGCATGGATATGTGCACAATATAAATATCCTAAAATAATATCAATACCGTCACTATGATAATACCTAGTCACATCTAAACCTCCTCAAGTCTTGTAAATTACTCTGCCATGAAAACATTAACAGAGAAGCAAGTTTACAATGATTTACAAACATGTTCTGTTAATCATTCTTGCATGACACAAGAAGCAGAGCTGGACAACACAACAATGCATCACCAACCACATTTATTACCTTATACCACAAAGTTATCAAAATAATAAAGTGTGTGATCTTATTCATGAGATAATCATAGTATTGACAGATGGAATGCTATCATGTTAATAATCAACTATTTTGTCAGCTATTATCTGTAATCATGTTAATGTTTATTGATTTACCACATTTATTTGAAGCTCTGCGTCAATCTGCTCACATTTAATGATTATTTAATCTCCTACAAGTCTGAGACAATACCATGGGCTGTGATTTCGAGACTTACAGCATGGGAGGTATATTAATTATTGACCTGCTGCTCAGTGTTGTGTGGTGTGCTCTCTTTAACAAATTTCAAGGCTGAGGTTATTGTTTAAGTTCTTCATTATAGCACGTATAAACAGGTGAGACCATGGATACTTTATGGTACTCTCCTGTACAGAGTATGAAAGACTTTATGTCTTTAGTGATCCGTGATTTCTACCATATTTGTGACCGTGTAACTATGTCATGGCTTAAAATGTGTTGTTGGATCATGTGTCAGTGCTTTGAGATCTAACTTTAGGAAGTACAGCTTGTCAAGTATTAAACTTCTCTTTTATCTGTGTGACATGTTCCAGTATGTTGAAATTGTTTTGTTTAATTCAACTTCCAGTCCTTCTTTAAACTATTTGATGAACTTGATTAAGAAACATATCAAATGAAATATTTTTTTTTTTTAATTCAAAGGAACTTATCAATTTCCTATCTGTTCTTTCAACTTAGATAAATACAAGAACATTTTAATGAATATCATATTTGACTGATGTTTGTTTAAATAGGAACAATGAAATGTGACTGTGAGGCTTTATTACCTTTCCGAAAAATTTAAATTAGGGTTCAGTTCACAGGATTTAGACATCATGTTTAGCATTTGACAATGACTATGTTTCGTTCCCCTTATATTTTTCTCAGTTAAGCACTAACTTGTTGTGTATGTGAATTTTCTGTTACTTGGGAACAAACATGTGTGCAGGTCATAGATGATAAGATAGGATATTTAAGGATATTTATATAGCGCACATCCACGCACTAGTGCATGCTCAAGGCGCTGGTATTTTTCCCTCGATCACTAGATGTCAATCTCAACAGCAAATCGTATTTTAATCTCAACTCCATGGGGATCATACAACTCTCGCTGCCAATTGGTGCATTGAGTTTATTGAGGCTCTCTCATCCTAACGAGGTACCCATTCACAGCTGGGTGGAAGTGGGACACATAGTCACAGTACTTTGTCCGAGTTCACTGCACGTTACTGTACCCACAACCAGGTGTTTGCATGTATTCATGTGGCCACCACCTGGTCACATACCAATGGATTCGCGGGTTCTTTTAAGTGCACAGGGTTGTGTACTGTACACTAGGGGTTGTGACAATACTGAAAGAGTCTGCACTAAAAGTTGACTCCAAGGTTTTTACACCTGTGCACATTTGTTTATATATTTTGTGAAATGACAGTTCACCCTTAAACGAGTAGAATCAACAAAGTGAACATGTGCAATACCTTGAATGAACTGTGCAAGGTGTGACAAATCATGTAACTGGGCTGTGTGAAATGTGCTAGACTCCTTGCATGGAACATTGGGTAGAAGAATGTCTTCCTAGTTTTAAAGCAGACTTTCTAAAAGCAATGAGCAATATTGTAGCAAAGAGTATAATTTAGGGTCCCTGATCATATTCAGTGCTAAGGCACATCACTGTTATCATAATGCGGGTTGTCAGTGGTTACTTAGTCATAGGACAATGGAAGTGCATATCACAATGTTCATGATATCAGTCACTTGGTTGTCTAACATAGAATTTGCATGCTGTCTTCATGTCACTGGACCATGGCTGAGTGCCAAGTATAACACAAGCACATCAAGTACCCATCAGTCATCAATGTATGATGGCGATCTGTAAATAGTCCTGGGCCAGACAATGTGATTTGATGGACATAGAGTCCCAGTACTTGATATAGTAGTATTAAGAATAACCATAGTAAAGCTGTGTTCATAATGTTGAACTTCTGCATTCAAGTTTTCAGTCTTAAATGTTATACAAAACTTGCTCAGTGTATTATATGTCCAATTGGTATCTTAAAGTGATTGTGCCAGTGAAAGAAGTTTACATTAATAAAATAGTCTTCAATAATTCATGGTCAAAGGTATTTTTGATAACTCCAGTCCTGTCCTGCTGGAAGGGTTGTCATGTGTATTTGTGCAGGATATCAACGTGATCAACACGCTCCATCTACTTTCATGCATTATATAATCTTTCTTCTGTTTCAGATCTCCAACATGGTTTAAAACATCAATTATAAACTAAGAAAGTTATAACTAGGTGAAAATATTGAGGATTTTCTTGTGGAATACACATCAGCTCTACTAGATGCATCCATGTGGATACTGACTGCTGCCTTGTTGGGAACTGTACCATGTCCATAGGGTGAGTATTGTATCCATGTTGTCTTCATTGATTATAGAAGGGTATATTGTGGATACTGACAACTGCCTTGTTGGCAACTGTATTCTGCCCATAGAGTGAGTACCGGTATCTATGTGGTCTTTGTTGGTTATTGCATGGTATGTTGTAGGTACTGACTGCTGCCTTGTTGGCAACTTATAATGCTAAAATTGTCCATAGGGTGAGTACCTGTATATATGTTGTCTTAATTGCAGGGTATATTGTAGATACTGACAACTGCCTTGTTGGCAACTTATAATACTTTGTCCGTAGGGTGAGTACCGGTATCTCTGTTGTCTTAATTGTTTTTTGTAGGGTATATTGTAGACACTGACAACTGCCTTGTTGGCAACTTATAATACTTTGTCCATAGGGTGAGTACCTGTATCTATGTGGTCTTCATTGGTTAGAGCTGGGTATATTGTAAATACTAACAACTGCGTTGTTGGCAACTATACTTTGTCCATAGGGTGAGTACCGGTATCTATGTGGTCTTCATTGGTTAGAGCAGGATATATTGTAGATACTGACAACTGTCTTGTTAGCAACTATACTTTGTCCATAGGGTGAGTACCGGTATCTCTGTTGTCTTAATTGTTTTTTGTAGGGTATATTGTAGACACTGACAACTGCCTTGTTGGCATCTTATAATACTTTGTCCATAGGGTGAGTACCGGTATCTATGTGGTCTTCATTGGTTAGAGCAGGATATATTGTAGATACTGACAACTGCCTTGTTGGAGTGTCAATTGGGTGAGTGAGGCTTGCAACATTGCCAGGGTATATACTGATGTTGTGTTATTATGTGAATATATTTTCAAGTATAGTCCTTTCAAAGTGAGATTTTCCCCTTGTAAAGTATTTCAAATGTGTTCAGTTTTGTCTCCTGAGATCTGCTTGATCCTTGTCAAGGCTTCAGGTCTTGACTGCAACTATACAACATTGCCTAGCAATAATATACATACCTCCAGTTCTACTTGGAGAGTGTTTAGTATTAATAATACTTGTTGAGGTGCAAGAATCGATCTGATTTAATTAAAGTCAATTGCAAGAAGGACTGAGGTGTAAGATTCACAGTATTTACTGGAGAATTGTATCAGGGACAAATAATGGATTTCCACTGCTATGTATAAATCACACTTACCCTAGCAGATAAGGCCATGTTGGCTGGACTGTTGGTCATGCCTGTTTAACACCAGGTATTGTGTACAAGTACTATAATATTGTAGCTGATATGGCCACTTTGATTTGTATTGAAGGCAAGATATGAAAGACTGTATGAAACCCTGAAAAGGTCAAATTGGTAACAATGGAAGTCTCAGTATGGTTTAATTTCAAACTTGGCAATGCCCTTTATGGATATTGTCGAATGACCATTATTTTGTGGTCATGATGAGTACCTATGGAGGATTTACTGTTTAAGTACACAGTTGGTCCTTGTTTGTAGCCAGGATCTATCACATTTCTTTGTGACTGGGCAGTACGATACAATTGCTACCATATTGACAGGCTAGGTGATTTCATGCTGACAACATGATAAACTCACACATATTATCTAGCTTTGAAGGAATCAATAAACATTCTTTTGAGTACTTTCTTGTTTACAGCATACTTGAATATTATTTTTATAGGTACCAGGTAAAACTACATAAACTAACAGTGTTGATAAAGGCAACTGTGTTAGCATTGAAGGTAATTACTAAAACAATCAGTACATCTTAGTGGTTTTAATACCAGCTATCACCTGTGTGTATTTGATTAAACAAATCACGCAATACTGAAAGTAATCTGATCAAGGTGAGTGTTTCCATTCAGCTGATGTGGAGACATGCCATTCAGTCAGCCATGTTTAAATATACCAAGTGCTGACGTGAAGGTCAGATGTGTCTGTACAATGCTTATCAAGCTGGGAACTTTAATTAGATTTTCAAACATGGTATTGATAAGAATGTTATTATCATGATTGATAATGAACTTTAATTCATTACATTGTTTGAAAGAAGGCTTGGGAAATATCAGGACTATCTTGAATTTGATGTTGATCATTTTTGTTATAAACATGACGTTGAAATGTAATGTCCATGTAACACTTGAAATGTCAATCAAATCTTATACTTTGCCTACTTGGATTGATGATGAACATGATAAAAGTAAGCATAGACAGTTAGACTAGCTGCATCGGGATCAGTCTTAAAAACGAACAGTGACACAGACCATTATAGATACATTGCCCCCAAAATAATGATGAATGAATAGTCAATGTCTTAGCAAATATTTTTGTTGTACATTTATCATTGTCATGGAAGAACACTGATACTGATTGTAATATTTTACTTTCACATTAAATTAAGGAATCAGAGACAAAAGAATATATATCTGGCAAACAGGCTGAAGTTAAATTTTCCAACATCTGCATTACTGCTTTCCTCAAGCATTAAGATGCTTGGCTGTGAAAAGGTGGATATGTGTCTCATTAAACCAAACTCACCAAGTGAGGATTGTGAGTGTAATAACTGTACAAAAGCATCAACATCAACATTTGTAGATGAGAAATGTATGTGTATTGCCCACTGTTGTAGCATATGGCCCTTTACGTGCATGATGGAGGGCATGTGGTACTGATCACTGTCGGTCTTTCCTTACATGAATGTTTCTTCTTAGTGTGAATATTTCATGATCTAATTACTCTCAGAAGCTGTTTACCATGTTGGTAATGGACACAGTGACATTTAAAAACAAATTAGCAGTTGTTCACGTTGATCCAGTACATCTGTAATCAGTTTGAATTAATTCTTCTCTGTATGTACATGGGACAGCCATTCCACACAGGACACAGTATGTAGTACTTGTATTTGGAACACTGTGAAAGGGGTGTGGAACATGCTGATGGTTTAAGATGTTTTAAGAGACTGAATAATTGATGCGTTGAGACGTAATCTGGAAGGCCAGGGTGAAGGTTTGATTTACACCTCCGGCAACTTGTCAGTATGGTTGTTGATTTGTAATTAATTATATGCTTTGTGATAAGACGGGGTAAATGTCACTCAGTATGTTCTGAGAAATCTTTTATGACACTGACAGACATCAATGAACAGTGATTATCATATCTCAGTTATTTGTGGCAAGGTGGGCTAATGTTAAAAGAATACATCAAATGTATGAGTTCTAATGGTTATTGAAGAGCTAGAGTATTAGATTTGGTTGTTGTGATAGTGATTGTTTTTCTCAATCCAGTGTGCCATGTAAGGTAGTGTCTTTTGCTGAATCCATTTTGTGGTATGTGATTGAAATGATAGGATGTGCCTACTTTGCACATTTCAGTGGTCAGTACACGGTTGTAATGTTAGCTTGGGTCTTTAGTTGAATCCATTGGGTGGTATATGGTTGTATTGATAGGTTGTGCCTGTTTTGCAGAATGCAGTGGTCAGTGATAGGTTTTGCTGAATCCCTTTGGTGGTATGTGGCTGGAGTAACAGGTTCTGTCAGTTTTGCCAGAATCTAGAGGTCGGTCTAAGGTTGTGATGATGGTTAACATAATGTGTCTGTTTTATAGAATCCAGTGGGCGGTATAAGGTTGCAATGAACCGGAGTGATAGGGATGGTGACCCAGACCAGTTGGCAGATGATCTGGAGGATGACCTTGTCATCAGCAGCAGTGACAGCAGCAGCTCCGAGTCAGAGGCCAGTGATACTGAAGACAATGTTGACTCAGGATTTGGTGGCACCAGTGGCCAAGAGCTGACCCTAGTTGATGATGACTCACCTCTTTTGATCCACCAGGAGCTTGATGGGGAAGCAGACCAGGGTATGTGCTGCCTTGAATAGTCTCGGAACTTACAAGGGTTACAAATAAAAGGAATCTTGCAACATTTTAGTATTGGGATATGGTGACTATTTCTGGATTATGACACTGACCCACTGACAGCCACTTAGGTTGTTGAACATTGGTTCCTTTCAGAAAGTTCTGTTGAACCTTATATATATGGTAGTACTAAGGCTGCTTAGTAGGACATTATCTATGTTTGGCAAGCAAAGGGTGGAGATGAACAAGGTACTGGTAGGTAGCATGAACAAAGGTGGTTAAATATGCTGTTGAGAAATGGCAGCCAAAAATGTTGTGTATGATTATAAAAACCTTAAATGTTTAATTCAGGAAAGTGAACATGATATTTTTATCATTAGATCTACTATTGGATGATTTCACTGCAGTGCATTTCTTCATTTCCAGTACATAGGCAATTGATTAATTTTCATTTCTTTTGAGAGACATTATGTGTGAAACAGTCCAGAAAAACCCTGATCAGTAAGGTTAGTTTTAATTCCTATTTTATCTTCACACAGATGTGGGATATGAGTATGAAGGTGAGGGTGAAGGCGAAGGTGAAGGTGAAGGCGAGGGAAGGGAGAGTGTTGTGGAAACCACCCTTGATATCACCTCCAAGAAGGATATTCAGGATAAAAAGAAGAAGAAGAAAAAGAAGAAACGGTAAGCAATTTGTTCCAAAACCTTAGAGTTTTGTTCTTAGCCCAAATTTACATTTGGGCATTATGTCAGTTTTAGTATATAGCCAAGTACAAGCTGATCATACTTCCACATATTACAAGACAGTTGTTTCTGACCAGAAGATAAAGTCGGGGACTGGGTAAAACATTACCGGTATATTCTTCTCCATGACTGGCTGACTGGGTAGTCTTCGGGGAGGTAGTCATAACCCAGTTCATAATTACATTGCTTCAGTGGTAACCTTGACTGAGTAGGGACAGGTTACAGTGGAAGGTACCTGGCACGCTGCTCCTGGGTCAGGCTAGCAGTCAATACTTGTTCTAGGTCCCTGAATAATCAGGCATTTGGTAACACTTTGCCAGAGTTTTCCACTAAATATATACAAAATAGATACTGTTGTCTTTTTACATTTTGTCACAATTGTTACACTCAGTTGCTCTTTATGGCAAGTCTTGCTGTTACCATGGTGACATGTTTCAGTGAAACCCTTGCTTGTTATGTTTAATGTTGTTCCTGTTAATGTATGGAATTTACATTACCTTGATATGGCACTGTAGATAAGTGGCTGCTGTCAGATATACTACTGTCTTTCCCCGTGTGTATATGTATAGTCATCATCTTGCTGTGTAGAAAAGTCACAGATTACAGGATGTGTTGATGACACTCAATCTGTTAACTTCACTATTAGCAATTTGGGTGACCATAACTGCGTTCATAACTGACTTACTGTTGCCAACTTGGTCCAGTTTTGATATTGAGAGTGAGAAAGATCTTTCACTGTCATCATAAGGACTGATTGTTCTATGTATAGGCGGTAAGTTTCATTTAAGACAAACCATACTAACACAAAACCATACATTCCACCTCCAAGAATATACCAATTCTTGTTTGTCACATTCCATCCATCAACCACACACTTCTGCATTATCATCCACTCAAAAATTGTGCCTTTTAGTATATGTTGTAAGGTTTCTGATCTGAATTTGAGCTTCTCTAGTTAGGCGGCCATCTGTGTATTTCATTATTTCTGCTATGGAATTTGATGTTGGTGCTACTACCCAGCAGAAACTTTCATAGGAGTTGAAAAAATGTTGTCAGCTGCTGTAGGTTATCTTTAGGCTGGTGGGACCACTACAGTCCTGGCATGTAGCACTGCTACTTTAACTATAGGGGTGGTGTGTTTACCTCAAACAAGCTACTTTGACATAGTGTCTACTTGCAAAGTAGAGACTCTGAACCACTTATGTTCTGACTAGGCCATGTATACAGAGTTTATAACACGTAGAGGCTTGAAGCACATCCAGGGTCAAGTCCAGTTTGACTTTACAGTATGAGAATCTCCTTGAACACGACAACATGTGTCATATATATATACCCCATTTAATCAGGGCAATAAAGTCATGACTTTGACAGTTGCCTCAATGTTACAGGCATGCATAGTGTTAAATATTATTACATGTGGATTATTCAGTGTTGTAATGTTAACATATGGTTAGGCCAAATTTCTGTGTCAATAGAAGTGTTGCCATGTTCCTATGGTGCCATATGATACCAGTTTGACATCAATAACCTTTCATCAGCCCGGTTTAAGCCGTGACAGTACCGAATTTATATATCGTGTGTGCAGTACAGTTACAATGAGTCTCCCCTTGCTACAGCAGTCACGTTACTGGTATGCTGGAGTATATGGAACATAATCCCTCCACTTAGTCTGGGTTTCTTTACACCTAACACTCGGAATGTTTCAGGCATTGTTGAAGGTCACTGTTGCAGAAAGCATTAACTGTATAAGCAATCTGCCTGGTGGTTGTGACAGTGGTAAAATATCCATTCTGTTATGATGGTTCAAGATGGCTTGAATCTTGAAATTGGGGGATGACATGGTAGTATTATTGGAATTGGCTGTTTTTCCTTGTTTTATCTGAATTACAAAATTTTCATTTTCATAAATTTATATATCTAGTATCATACATTAAATATTCTTTTTGTTATTGATGAATGTAGTGAAGTCTAATTTATATAAATCTTACAAGTATCTTTCAAAGCCGAATATCATCTTAACATAACACATGTAATAGCTAGTGTGGACTGGTAGAAATCTAATCTCTTTATGGCCAAAATCAGAAAATGTAATATCCCATAGCAAGAAAAATGTTTTCCCCAAGTTTGGTAAACTCCCCAATCCATTATGCAAGATGTCTGGTCCTACCCTTTAAAATCAATGTAATATTTGACTTCATGTTTGGTTTTCTTTGACTCTGGCGTCAAGGTATAAAACAAATATTGTTGATGACCATTCACTATGTTTGTCTTCTGTCAGTCATATGTTGTTGCCGTCTGCCAACATTGAAGCTAATAACAGATAGATGAATTACATGTCAAGATTGGTCTTCAGTTTCGCCGCGATACAATAAATGCTTTGCCCCCCACCAACTGATTTGCCAGCTGAGATGAGTTTCAGTATTGATTTACTGTATATTGTACGTGTTGTGTTGATAGCCAGGTAGTTTCAAGTGGGGTATGGCTCAGATATGACATGATTGATTAAACAAGGTGGTGATGGTATTAGTTGGGATCTGTTGCATGTTTGGAATAGGTCTGGTTGTATGAATGTCGACAGGAAGGAAACTATGGTATAGAAGTTTCGTAAGGGATGCCCGGTTAACTTCTTAACCCATTACATCTGAAATATGTAGTAGACCAAAGGTTAAATGATGTAAAATTAGTGATTAAGAGACAATAATGTAATACAGACAACAATTAAAATATAAATTAATGCCCTTTGATTAGCTCATGAAATAGCTATATTTCAAATAATATCAAAATGAAGGTCAAAAGAAAATATTTGGAGTTATTAATCAAACATGTCAAATGATGAATTTACTTATTATTTTACATTTACAGATTGTCAGGTAAAGTCATCATATATTAATCAAGTTATGTGAAATAGATATACATTTATATTGCTAAACAAATATTTGACATAAACTGGGGAACGAACTGAAGTAAATGAACTGGTTGACACCCAGAAGTAATTCTAACCATGTGTTTGATTTCTGTACAAAACACATCAACATCATTAACGTGAGAATATATAATTAATTAGATTGTAATGACATTTTTTGTTGTCTTTTATGTGGTTTTCCTGTTAATGCATGAGGAGTCCCCCACCTACCTGAAACATGAGATGATATCTAGGAGATTGTATGTTTAGCCTGTACTTTGTACCGGTATGTTGGCTTAGTGACTTTGGCAAAGCAAGTTGTTTCTCAGAGCTCCTTACAAATGTAAGACATTAACTCTCTGGTGATGTTTTGGTTTATATAAGGGTATAGGTTTTTGATATACCAGTCTACTTTTGAAAGGGATCATTTGATGCACAAAATGATACAAACTGATTCTCAACTGTGTTATGTTCATGCTGGAATAATCTGACATAAGGCCAAATAAAAAGAATGTTGTGGTTCTGATTACACATCTCTTAACATTTAGGGTAGGTAGGTAGGTAGAATTTAATTTTTTTCTTTTTACATTTTCTTTTTACGGGTAAATTGTTGATTCAATGAAGCTTTAAGCCATCATGTCAACTCTCTTTATCAGAATGGCCATTGTACGTTGGTGCCGGGAAAAAACAATGGTACCAGCTTATTTTATTCATTTCATACGCTTTATGAAAAAAATGGTTGGCACCAGAATTCAAGGGTTGGCGGGGTAATCACTTTATAAAAAGTAGGATCAGCACCAGAATTCAAGGGTTGGTGGGGTAATCGGAACCACAATATTTTTTTGACTCTGCTTATATATATATGTCACAGATCACAGGCTGATGTTCACGATACTTGCAGTGGGATAGTGTAGTGTAATGTAGTGGTTAAAGCAATCACTTATCACATCAAAAGCCTGGATTCGTTTCTCCATATGGTTACAAAGTGTGAAGCTCATTTCTGGTGTCCCCTGCCCTGATATTGCTTGAAATTATTGCTTAAGAGCGGCATAAAATAAACTCACTTGTTTATTCAACATGAAAAGTCTGGAATGGAATTTTGTTAATGTATTTCCTCAATTTCAAAATACAGTCAGACCTCGTTTATCCGAACTCTTTGGTTTTTTATTGAATTGCTCGGATATACGAATCATTCAGATGCCTGAATCAGGACCTAGGTGGTCGGCTGAACGTGAAAACAAAACACCATTGAAGCATAACTACATTGTACACTGACCATCCATAATGCTTGCCACAAATTCACAACAGGGGTGTCATCATGCTCAATATAGTCCAAGAAATGTTTCTCCACTTGTTTCCTATAATGTAACTTAAAAGTCTGGATGATTCCTGCACATCCATGGGTTGGATGTGTGCAGTTGTGTTCGGTGGCAGGAAATGGACAGTAACATTAGTCAGTTTAAGATTCTTGCAGTTGTGACTCGCCACATTGTCAAGAAGCAGTATCACCCGCCTTCCACGTGATCTCATCTGTCGGTCAAAAAACAGCAGCCAATCACGAAAGATATTTGCTGTCATCCACGTCTTAGAGTTGTTTCTGTATGCTTACCCAATCAATGATTCGACTCAGTGTCAACTCAGTGTCAAACTTTAATTGAGTCTTTGAAGGGCATTTAGAAGTGAAATGCATAAGAATGAAGATTTTATGGATATCAACTTCTTTATATGCTTACTCCTTCATCAGGTAAGCATTAACTCTGAAACGTTGTGTTCTCATATAAAGAAGTTGATATCCATAAAATCTTCATTCTTAAACTTTAATTGTTTCTTCACAAATCAACCTACACGCCTGGTGACAAATACTTGTCTTCAATAAACAATAAACAATAAACTAGCTAGACACACAATAAATTGGCAAGCGGTAGACATGATAGACTTTGTGTTTTGATATCTCGCCGACAACAGAGGTAAAAGGAGTGATCACTGTTAGTAAGCGGGAAACATCCGACATCTTGCCGATGTCAGCTTTGGTGTTCGGATATACATGGCAAATTTGTACACATTATGATGTTTCATTAGCAAAATTGACCATTTGGATACGGAAACCAAACATTTGGATATGCGAGGTAAACTGTCTCTAGAAAAATTCGTTTTTTGTGAAGAATGTTCGAAAACCAAGATATTTGGATATCTGAAGTTCGGATATACGAGGTCTGACTGTACTGTATACATATTACATAGGCATCAAAGTCAAAGGTGTGAAATGTCACAGATTGATTAAGAAACTGAAGATTAATAGAGGTCCTGCTTCAAAATTATTACACTGGCCAATCTCAAGGTTGGCAGACCCTCCTCTCTCTACCCTGTCTAAGCTGTCCTTCAACCACACTTCACTTACTACACTGCAAAAGATTGGTTTAATCAAGTGTGTGTTAATGGTAATCACAGAACTAGAGTAAGTCTAAATTTCATTCCCGGAATCTCAACTTTTAATTAACACAGAGTATTTTCATAGCAAGGTAAAAAACAATTGAGCTGATAAGTTATCTGTCTTGGTGCACAGAAACATGGAGATTAAAAAATAGGCTGAATAATTCATGAGGTTTCAGTGGTTGCTGTGGTGAATCTGAGTTAGTGACAATGGGTGGTATACATGTCAATGTTCTCAGTTAGTTGAATTGTTCATATAACATATATACACCAGTATACAATTTGAGAATTTTTTTTATTTTCATATGTGTATTCATATTACAGAATTTGTGATTTGTTTATAAATCATTCTGAGGCAAGGCTCAAACACGCTTAAAATTATTAACATTTAGCGAACAGGGTGTTTAAGTAGTACTGTCAGCCTAAGGCTTGTGACTCCACTGAAAACCTTTGAAAATGACAGTTAAAAGCCGTAAAATGCTTTGAAGAGGTCGTGAATGTTAGTGTTTCATATGTCTATGCACCTTGAAAGTAGATCTCATTCTTTTCAAGTAATTATGTTACACATAGAGAACATCAAAGGATATGTTTATCTGTAATCTTTACCTCATTGTGTCTCTTGGCTACCTGGGCATGATTCCAGTATTCACACACTGTGACTTTCAGTAGGATCATATTCTTTGGACTCGAGCCAATATTAATAAGAGTCTTAATCTGATGTGGTAGTTAATTATTGACCATCAAGTCATATCAGTGATATGATATAGGCATCTATATAAAAGATGTTTGATTTACATTGTAAATCCTGTTGGAAGCAATGACAGAGCTAATATAACTGATGGAGTGAAAGACAAAAGGTGACTGAGAAGTTTGATTGACATTGTAAATCCTGTTGTAAGCAATGACAGAGCTAATATAAATGATAAAGTTAAAGAAATCTGGCCTCCACACTTCAACTGTTTGGCCAGTAGGTACTGGCAAAAATCATAATTACTGATGTGAGGTTGTGGGTTTAATTCATCCATAGTGAAAAGTTTAAGTAAAAAAGTTTGTTTTTGGTTTTTAAAATATTCTACTTTCAAAACACGAACACCCAAAAAAATCTTAACAGGAACAAATATAAAAATATAAAAGTGTAAGTTACACTGCAACAAGAAACATCCAAAACAAAACACAGTGATAAGTTTATGAGCAATACAAAATTATTTTGTCTCAATATAGTGGTATAAAGAAACAATATCAGACAGAATTGTTCAGTCAAGTAATGATTAAATATCAGGGATAATGTTTTCCTTAAGGTGTTGAATGTTTGGCAACCAGAGATTTGATGTAGAACATTTGGCAACCAGAATGTTGATGTGGAATGTTTGGCAACCACAGTATTGATGTGAAATATTTGGCAACCAGCGTATTAATGTGGAACATTTAGCAACCAGAGTATTGCTGTGAAATTTTGGCAACCAGAGTACTGAAGTGGAATATTTGGCAACCAGAGTATTGATATGGAATGTTTGGCAGCCAGAGTATTGAAGTGGAACACTTGGCAACCAGAGTATTGATGTCAGGAATTGGCAATTTTTCCCTGAAATCCATGGATTCAAATGGAAATCAGTCAATCTTGAGATTCATCTAAATCTGAGGAAAAAATATTTAGGGGGGTGAGGTCCCACTTATCAATGTCAGGTACCCACATCTGAGTCTCTTGGGCTCTCAGATTTCTGAATTTTGCGTCCCATAAAGTTGGTTAATAAATTAGTAAACAAAGCCATACTTCAACTCTTCTAATTGCTTCCTAGGCTAACACCCAATTGAATCACTTCACTGAGCCATTAAGAATTTTGGCAACCAGAGTATTGATGTGGTACATTTGGAACATTTGGCAACCAGAGTATTGATGTTGAACATTTGGCAACCAGAGTATTGATGTAGAACATTTGGCAACCATAGTATTGATGAGGAACATTTGGCAACCAGAGTATTGATGTGAAACATTTGGAACATTTGGCAACCAGAGTATTGATGTGGAACATTTGGCAACCAGAGTATTGATGTAGAACATTTGGAACATTTGGCAACCAGAGTATTGATGTGGAACATTTGGCAACCAGAGTATTGATGTGGAACATTTGGCAACCAAAGTGTTGATGTGGAACTTTGGGCACCCAGAGTATTGATGTAGAACATGGAACATTTGGCAACCAGAGTATTGATGTGGAACATTTGGCAGCCACATGATTGATGTGGAAAATTTAAAGTGTGATGTAGAACTTCCAGTCTACTCATTTCTGCCCAATTCCAAGTTTACAATCCTTACAAAACTATTCTGTAGAAAGATTGCCATTGTCAAGATTAGCATTTGCATTGTTATGTTAATCGGTTTGGCAAATTACCAAACATTACTGGAGTGGTTGAAAATAGTTTTTTGAGCCCTCTAAAGTGGCTCTTCAAAATGTTTTTAGTAACATTAATAATTGAAGGTGTTTAATTCTTAGTAACTGAGCTTGTTGTTTGAAAGATTTCTGAGAGTGTACTTTCAAGCAATTTTTAAAATGTAATTTCTTCACCGTGACTGTTTTTAAATTTCTGTTGCAAATGTGATTAGATGAGATTGACATAATTAACATCAGGATCTGTCTCACATGGTAGGAAAACACATAGTCATCACAACATTCCTTTCATCACTGTGCCTGGAAGTGTTTGTAGCTGATTTCTTGGTATCTGTTCAGTGTTTTGAGCATTCAGCTTATCAGACAATTTGAAAGTTATATTCATCCAGTATGTTGAAGCACTTTCAGCACTGTTCCATCTACATGATGACAGACTGTAAATCACTGACTGTGCATCGTTCCATTCAGCTGGGTACAGTGATACACCACCAGCCACTGTTCCTGACTGTTGACTGATTTAGCCACCTAATGAGTATTGATGTGGAACATTTGGCAACCAGAGTATTGATGTGGAACATTTGGCAGGATGCAACAAACCACTTCTCACCTAGAACACAGGTCTTGTTAATATACACATTATATAAGTTGATAGTTGCCACTGTAAGATAAATATATGATATTCTTTCCCATATTTATCTGCAGATTATCAGAATGTCAACTGCTTATGATTCACTTTGAAACAGCATTAGAAGGTCATTTTCTGTATGTGTTCTATCTGCACCTGGAATGACTTGGAATTGTTTTCTTGTAGATTGCTGTACATCTGTCTCACCAACTGCAAGTATGATGTTGGTAAGTACCTTCTCTTTGGAGAAGTTACTCTCACATAATTAACTATGCTTATTAGTCTTGGAGAGTGAGTGAGTCAAGTTTTGTGCCACTTTTTTGTTGTGAGTTTCTTATTTATCCTTCAGTTCGCCGGACATCACGGAGGTTTGGCTTCAAGGAGGTGTCTGATGATGATGACTGGTCGCTATACTGGACAGACTACTCTGTGGCACTGGAAAGGGTCATGGACATGAAGAAGTATCAGGTCAGCAGAGAATATCTGGCAGGACTAATCCCACTTAGACTCTACATCTTTCCTAGTTTTGAAGCATGTCAGCTACAGCTGTTAGGTAATGTTAATCTTATGGTTTATCTTCAGAAAATCAATCACTTCCCAGGAATGAATGAGATTTGTCGGAAGGATTTGCTGTCTCGGAACCTCAACCGAATGCTCAAGATGTTCCCTAAAGATTACAATGTCTTCCCTAAAACATGGTGCCTTCCTGCTGAGTATGTACATGGTGTATACACCTTTTGTGTCAGCATGTTGTCAGTGCAGGGACTGTTGAAGGCTAATCCTGTTGAGGAATATCATGCAGTTTATCTTTTCTTATCATGTTTTGTGGTGCAGATATTGTGAAATTGTATAAGTGGAGGGAAAAATGATGGCACATTTGTGTCTGTACTAATTCTTTTGAACATGTACTAAATGGTCTGAAACTTTCATTGTACCATTTTTATGGCTAAGGGTGTTTGGGTATTTACTGCCATTTTAGCTGCTGATCATCACTCTTACCATTTACTGGTTCACTGTGATTTCACCCTCTGCTGTATTTGGTTTGCAGTTACGGAGATTTCCAAGCCTACACAAGGCAGAAGAAGAACAAGTCTTACATCTTGAAGCCTGAGTCTGGATGTCAGGGTCGAGGAATCTGGGTCACCAAGAATCCCAAGGAAATCAAACCCCATGAACATATGATATGTCAAGTCTACCTCAATAAGGTGCCAACATGTATTATTAACTGAATTCTTTCTTCAAGGCTGGTCCTTTTAATATATCTTGATATTACTTGGTGAGGTCAGTGTAAAACCCTTGAATCCAGAACCTCTCTGTTGTCAGGTGTCATGATCATGTGCAGCCATGTGCAGAATAATGTAAGAGAAATAGAGTGTTGACGATCCACAGCTATCCAGTAGAATAGTTGATGTATGATAGAAATGCTGATCAGGTGATTCGTATTATTTATCCTTTTCCATTTGTTATTAAAAGGGATTTTATCACACATTTCTTTCTTTCTTTCAGCCATTCTTGATAGATGGATTCAAATTTGATTTCCGAATCTACACTTTAATAACATCCTGTGACCCTCTGAGGATATTTGTGTTCAAAGATGGTCTGGCAAGGTTTGCCACTAAGAAGTATGTGGAGCCCAGTGCTGGCAACACTGTGAGTAGTCACAGTCACTGTCCCCTCGTTAATCTCTGTATGTCATCTGTTTTTGACAGAGGCATATTCCTGTGAAATATGATCCAGAAGTTTTTCCAAATGTATTATTCCCCACAAAATACAAACTTAGTATATACAGAGTAGATCATTTAGTATGTGAAATGAAGATTTCATTATCAGATATAATAACTTCTTGCAAAACTCATATGTTCTTTAGGTTCTGAACACATAAACACAGATGTCCTATCACAATCAAGTGTTTATGCTGATTGTATTTCAGGACAATGTATACATGCACCTGACCAACTACGCCATCAACAAGCACAGCACCGACTTTGTTAGAGATGATGAAGCAGGAAGTAAGAGGTGGGTGTAATGGATGGACATGTTTATGTAACATGATTATAATATCATTTGTTCACTGGTCACAATGCGGACATGTGTTGAGCTGAGGGCTCAGGGAACATAAACAAACATCAATCCATGGGCTCTGAGGGACCATTGAACAATGTATGTATCTTACTGAACACCTCAATGTTAATTTTGATCTGTTTAAAGCATGGTTTTCGTATCGTATACTTCAGCCAACCTGTGTGAATCAAACGTTTTCAAATGTTGCATCTTGCTCATTTTCCAACAGCTATTGTCTTACTGAAGATGCTATGGTGTAATTCCCCTTTTTAGTATTCACAGGGACCATGTTTGAATGGTTTGTGAAAGTTTATATTTTGAAATGCGAGGCAAATCTTTCTGTAGCCGTTGCTATATTTTGCAGACAACACAAGAAAATCAGATTTAGAGTTATCTCCTTTCCATCAATTTGCATTTGCATAACATTGGTAATTGTGTTCATCATGGGTGATTCAATGTAATTCAAGATAAAGAAGTGTTACCATGAGGTACTGCATGAGTTGTTATTGGCAGCGGGGTACATTGCAATATACCTCACTTGTAAGCAGGGTACATTGAAAATAATATATGAGCACTTAGCCAATCAGAAAATTCATGTGTGAGGAAAGATATTACTCATGATCGATTGATTCATGTGCCTTTGATCAGATGATGCTTGTGCCCTTCATTCCAATAATTCATATTTTTCCTTATCCTGACTCATGCTTATTATGCTTATATCCTCACTCTATGTGAAGATGGTGGAACACTTGCAATCCCTTCAAAGTTTCACTCCTACTCCTTGAGGTACAGAGCATCAGCACGTCAGCTCCAGATACAGCATCTACTAGACCTTTATCAACTGCGTCTACAACAATGCTGCAATCTTCAGAGTCTACTTTCAATGCAGACTTCAGTGACATCTACACTCAACGAATCAGCAGGTGCTTCATGCACTGCAGCCTTTTGACGCCAACCTCAACAATCCACCACTCACATAATGAACCTGATGGAGCACCGATTTGAAGAGGCAAGGAATCATCAGTCATCATCTATGACAGTCGCCCTGTGTGATGGTTTCGCAGCTGCAACAGTTTCGTCAGATAAAGAGGATGCATTGTGTGAGCACTCTCATTCATGAAGATCATCACCATCAGCTGTGTCATTGCAGTTTGGACGACGCACCCTCCGTTGACTCGGCAAGTGCACACATGCACTTATCCCGCTACAGCTGCAAGGATTCGCCATGTGCATATCCCCGATCATCACAGTCGTTGTCATAGTTCCCCATCTTTGTTGAATGTGGACACAGGCCTGCACTGGAATGATGACCACACCAGGGATGCACGCTGACACAGTGAATACTCTGACATTCAGCGCAGGGATGATGCTCACTGCACCCATTCGAACCACTTGCGAACACATTCGTGGAAGGATAGAGATGACTCGTTGGACAGAGATACATGTTGACCTACATCAGATGAGCAAAAAGAGAAGTTTTGGATTACGAATTGGCTTGATCTCGCTTCACCTTCGAAGGAGTCCAGGGACACCCTCACCTACAAGATCTTCAACTACGACATCAACACAGATTCTTCCGATTGCACCAATATCTATGGTACCAATGAAAACCCTTTGAAAGCACCAGATGTAGATGAGGACTCCATCAGTGAGCCTGCAACCATTCCTACAAAGTGGAGGACAAGCAGTTGTCTCAACTAGACACAACCACCCCACTGACCTTCTTCAGTCTCACCTGCTCCAGGGTCATCAACAAGGCTCTCATCTTAAGTTTCAGTAACCCAGAGACTGAAGAAGATAGAATGAACCTGTCTGCTGTCATCACACAGAAGGATCAGCAATTCATCTGAGAGCATCTGACCTTACGTCTGCAGGGCTGAATCTACTATGTTCAGAAGGCCTGCTATCAGCGTCATCTTGGGGCGACAGCTGTACTAAATCACTGCTTCAGACTCCCTGGTCTGCACCTACAGTATTCAATGGCAGAATCAAGGATGACGCTAAATCTGTCACCACTACAACACCACAGCATCCACTACAACCATCCCCGACAGAATGTATGTTACATCGAGAGGTGTTTCAACGCTCCAGTGAAACATTCAGAACAAAGCAAATAGACCTATTTCACCTGGTTCACAGGGATTGGGATAGAGAACTTTGACAATGGGCCATTTTCAGGATTGTTAGCCATTTGCTGAATTCAGAATGGACCACAGCCCTTGTATTAATAGTCAACCTCAAATTTTCAATGAGCAGTTATTTATTCTAATGTGCAAAATGACTTATGGCCCCTGCCTTCCCATTCCCTGGGCTCAACAAATAGATACCAACGTTCATATCTCCAGTAGTGGATCCATTTGCATGGCCAACAGAGGCTCTCAGCATTGGAAGGAAGGAATGCTTATCTGTTCCCACCTCCAGTCTTACTAATGAAAGTCATCAGAAAGATAAAACAGATGATGATACTACAACTGACTTTGGTTGTGCCCTACTGTCCAGTGAGAGAATGGTTCCCAGTACTCAACGAGGAACAAGGACAACCATCACTTAGACTCATGGAGTGGAAGAACCTACTCGTCCATCTGCACACCAAACAAGTGCAATACGACAGCATTCCAGCTACAAAGTATCAAAGCCTGCTTTAAACATCAAGGATATTCCGCTACAGCAAGAAAGGCAGTCATCTTAGCTCTGCGGAGATCTACTTGCACCTTATACGACAATAAATGGATGTGATTTGAGACATACAGTCCTTTTCAGGCAGAAACAGGCTGATGAATTGCAAATTTTATCATTTTACAATGACAGGTAACAACCTTTTTGTTTTCAGTGATGATAGTTTCTTAAACAACTTTTTTAGTGGATTCGGAAAAATTTTCAAATATCAGAAAGCTGTTATGTATTAGTAAATGATAAACATGCACAATTTATATTTATGTGGCAATTTTGTACAATGATAAAATTTGCAATTCATCGGTCTGTTCCTGAAAAAAATGGACTGTATGTCAAGCTGATAGGCTTCACTGCAACGAAAGCCACACATCCTCAAGTGGCTGACTACCTAAGTCACCTATGACATACCAGGGGACATAAAGGTTCTACGTTATCAACTTACCTGGCAGCACTCAGCTCCGTTATCACCATGAAATCTGGGATCAAACCAACTAAAGTGCCTGAAGTGCACGCCCTACTATGCTCGTGCAAGCTGGAAGACCAACAACACAGGTTTAAGGCACCAGCTTGGGACTTGAATGTTGTACTCCAACATCACACAAATGATACCTACGAGCCACTACATTGGACATCCTTTGAACTGTTGACACCGAAAACACTTTTCTACTCACACTAGCAATGGCAGTATGCATTCAGAAATACATGTTCTGGATTTAAATCATAAAAGATTCGACTCCACTCATTGGGAGATTGTACATCTAGGACTGAGATTGGATTTTATTGCCCAAACTCAACTGCCTTGACAAACAGACAGACAATCCCACATAGTGGCATTATCCACATGTCTTTGTGCCACATGATACACAGGATTTATCATAATGCCCAATCAGAGTGTTCAAAACATATCTCCAATCATCTCAAGGAAACGAAAGTTCAAGCACCTGTTTATCCCTTTATCTACTGAAACACCTATGGAAGTATCCTGCAACAGCATCCCACTATGGATGAGAGCCATTATACTGAAGGGCTACAAAGCAGCATTACTTGAACCTCCCCAAGTCTCCAATCCACATGAAGTGAGAGCCTTGGCATTGACACTCGGTCTACATGGAAATTCCTTGCTTACAACAATAAAGGAGGGCTGCTTTTGGAAATGAAACACAGTGTTTGCTAACCACTACCTACGAGATATAGCCATGGAGGATGTCTCAGGAATTCACCAGTTTGGGCCACTTGTTGTAGCACAACAACTAATGGTTCCACAAAGATGTTTGGTTTCACTCACCTTTTTATCACGTGACTTTAGCACGTCTCAAACAGACTAGCATGAGTGATTATGACGCTGTATTCATAATGAAGAAACTTGTACATGTGAAAGATCAGAACTGGTCTTGATAGAAATCTTGACATATAGTTACATTAGACACTAGCAGGATGCTAGTTGATATATATATCATCATGTTCCAGTCAGCAGTCACTTCACAAAAAGAGAAGTCTGAGTAGGGGTGGTCCCCCATTTCAGGGAAGAAGAGGACTGGACATCCACCATTATAGTTCCTGACGGGGGCAAGTACTGTGTGTACTTATATGACAGCCAAAAGAATCCATCGTGGTCTGACCCACTGCTGATACAGTCAGATTCTGTAAGCATAATAAGCATGAGTCAGGATACGGAAAAATATGAATTTTCTGAATAAAACTGATATTTAATACTTATCCTGACTCCTGATGTCCAGGCCTCACAACACCCCAGGCAGGCACGTTGAATTCACTGTAATTCTCATGTGGAGCTTATGATACTACGGAGCAAGAAAGAGGAAACAGGGAGGCTTCATGAGTCAGGATAAATATAAAATATCAATTTTATTTTAAAAATTACATGTCTTCATCTTTCTCAGTACAATTTAAACCTTCCCAGACTGATAATGCACTTTGTTGTATGTCCAGACGTATATCCACCATAAACCGCTACATGAGAGAGAAGGGGTATGATGTAGACAAGATGTGGAGTGACATTGATGATGTCATCATCAAGACTGTGATCTCCGCTCACTCTGTTCTCAAACACAACTATCGCACATGCTTCCCCAACCATGTCAAGGGCAGTGCATGTTTCGAGATCCTAGGTGTAGACATTCTGCTGGACAGGAAATTGAGGCCACAGATATTGGAGGTAAGAAAGTACAATATATATTCATGGAAAAAGTATTGCAACACCTATGAAATTTCACTTTCATATGACTATTTATATGTACATTGATTTTAGACTTGATTTTAGACTTGCAAATCACAATATGTGTGCACTTCATAATCATGATAATCATATATCAAGTTTCGATAAACTGTTCTTACATCTCATTAACTTGGGAAATCAATTGATTTCATTGTTGATAAGCAAATATTGGGCCTCCTCAACAGACAACTGCTCAAAGATGGCAAGTTATTGGTTAACGGAATGTTGTCATGATGTGACTGCTATTGCAAGAGATGTTGGTTGTCACTACCAGCCAAGTGGACAGAAAACGTCAGGAAAGTAATGACCTTAAGGATTGCTAGGGAACAGGGGCTCCTTTCACAAAGCAACCTTTACTAGGGTGAATCTTAACTTCCATTCTTTCACACTCCACTTAGACTTAGGTAACCTTAGTGCAGTGTTAAAGAATGGGATTTAAGGTTAACTTTAGTTAAGGTCCTAAGGTGAATACTGTCCTAGTCAGAATCACAGAACTCAAACATGACAAGTTGCCCGTCAACAACAGACTGGTATCCACATATTATCGTTTGGGCAACAGAACGGTTTGAAAACGCCTGTAATCAGCCAAGTTTAGAGTCACACAGGCTGTCAAGCATCCAGTGTTATGCACTGAACACAAAGCAGCTTGACAAGTTTGGTGTAAAGCAGGACGTCACATGATTTGAGGTCACACCATAAGACTGTCCTCATTGGCATTTGTCCAGGACCCACTTCCTCAAAGCCATCTTAGCTCTGCAATGATTGTAAATCCCATACACTGACGTTGATTAAGATAGATGTAGTACTAAGATAGGTTGGTGCAAATAGGCACAGGGTATAAGGAAGGCCCTGTGAAACCAAGCCTTCTTTGTGCTACAAGTATTAACAAGTGTAGAACAAATAATTGAGTGAGTTATTATTGTTATCACCAGTTTGAAACTTGCCCTGTTTTTAACAGTATAATATCTGTATTGAACTCTTTTGATTTCTTATAAGCTGTCATAGTTTAGGAGCAATTAATAGACTTAACACCGAGCATAAGGTATGATTTTTATGTACCAATATTATTGACCTTTCACACTTCAGGTAAATCACTCTCCTAGCTTCACCACTGATGCAGATCTTGACCGAGAGATCAAGGGCACTCTTGTGTATGACACACTCAACCTAATCAACTGTGGGGCGTGTGACCGGAGGCGCTGCATCGAGGAGGAGAAGAAAAAGATCAAGGACAGGCTGTTGGGCAAATACACCAAGAAGGAAACCAAGTGAGTGAATCAGCACAGACTCTCATATTTGTATTGCACCCAACCTCATGCAGGAGTCATCATTACGGCCTTAACCTCAGTCTTGCATCATGGTACTTCCTGGGGCTCAGCACAATGGCAGTAAAACCAGGACGGGTCAGCATACTTTGTCTTTATAGAGTGTAATGTTAAGAAACTGCACCACTAAAACACACCTGAATTACTCAGGATTACTAGAAGAGCATGCACACATGCACACTCACTAAAAATGTTTTTCCCAATTTAAGTGCAAAATTTTGAATGCCATTTTTTAAAACCATTCCAATCAAATTGTCTGATGTCTTCTATTCAGTTCCATATGCCTGCCACTAAAAGCGATTATGCTTGTCATAAAGGGCAACTAACGGGATTGGGTGGTCAGGTTTGCTGACTTGGTTGACACATCATCGGTTCCCAGTTGTAAAGATCGATGCTCATAGTGTTGATCACTAGATTTTCTGGTCCACACTTGATTATCTACAGACCACTGCCATATAACTGGAATACTGCTGTGTGAAGCGTAAAACTAGACTCACTCACTTGCTCATTCTATGGACTGGCACAGTTGATACATATCATAATGGACCTGAAACATGTATAATGGACATGAAACGTTCAGAGCTTTGATGGTTTGATGCTTAATGTATGAGATTTGTGGGCCCTGTTCCCATCAGACATGAAGGACTTCCTTGCTTCCTGCAACATTCCTTTTGTGTTCTTCAGGGAAGAGCTTGAGCAGGCTCAGGCCCAGTTTATTGAGCAGCAAGAACGCTATGAGAACTCTCATATGGGCAACTTCCGGAGGATCTATCCTGGGCCAGGTTGTGACAAGTATGACAAGTTCTTCCACAGCAGTGGCACCCTCTTCCAGGAGACGGCAGCATTCAGGGCTCGAGCTGAGCTGGCCAGGTAGGAAACGTCATCTGTCTGATGCTGCTGCATTTGTTGCGTTTCAGTAATGGTGCTGTGATTCAAGAGTTTGAGTCCTCCTTATTGTGTTACAGACAACAGCGAGAAGAGATCATCAGGAAGAAGGAGAAGATGGAGTCAATGATCAAGGGAGGGAAGAAGAAAGATGGCAGTGTACTTAGGCCGGAGTCCCCAACCAGTCGGAAACGTCGCACGTTACGTAGATCCACCATGCCAACACGCAAACTGAGCTCTTCTAAAACAGATTTAGAGGTATGTCATATGTGAGCGGCAGTCCTGTCATGCGTGGGAATGCATGTGTCTTATGTTTAGCCGTTAAGGCCTAAAGTCTTATATCCTGGGGGGGATGGAGGGTGTAAGAAGAGTGTTTAGGTAATACAGAGCAGTTGTTTTTGGTCTGGTCTGCATTTGAAAGTATGTGATATATCGTATAAGTTTTGAATGGATTGCTATCAAGAAAACATCTTGTTCCACAAGCACAAAGTGATGCTGTCACTATAATGATGATAACTCTGTTACTCTATATTAGCAATGATCAGATCTGTACACTTGTTCATAAGGATCCAGATTTAAGTTGTTTGGAAGAGATATGGTTATCAGTTGCCTTTATAGTCGTTCAAAGTTCGCTATGTAAAAGATGAAATCACCCAGTATATATATGAAAATAATTGAATGATGTTAAACCCCCGTATGGAAAATTTGTTAGATTTTGATAAATGTTAACGTGGACTAAAGAAAACTGTTAGAGAATTTTTTGAGCATCTGTGACGTCAGTTTTAAAGCTGTACATGGCTGTGAACATGTCTGTGTTCAGGGCAGTGACAGCAGACTGCAGCAGGAGGAGGTCATCGACACGTCCAAACCCATGGAGATCAGGGAGGAGGAGGAGCTGGAGAGAATCAGTGGACTGCTGCAGCGGGACAACCTCGTCCGCGGCCTCGGCATCGTGGAACATGTGTACCGTCTTCTCCACTGTACCCCTGGTACCATGGGGGTGATGAAGGCGGATCCCAGACCTCTACCCCCTCCTGTGGTCAGTATAAACCGAGTGTATTCAGCTAACAGATGCATGACATTAACAGACCAGGATTTATGTATGCACTTAACTTGAACTTTTCGTAGAGATTTCTGTGTAGGTAACGTTCCCATAACTGTTGCATACTAACCAGTTTATCTGATCTTATACAACTGAAACAAATCATAGTGCATAACAAGGGTTGAGTTTTTGGCAATTTGGACATATTCTCTGCAGGAAGGTATTCTTCTCATTTGCCAGATTGTATGAGTGACCTAGGTATCACCACATATGTGTGCTTAATGATATCCATGTGGGACTTGCCAGTTGCATACACTCTTTAAGCAGCATGATGCATAGGTATTTGAAAATAAATACACTGTTCCATGAAACTCTTCCAGATTTAGAGTATAAGTGTCAGACTGTGATTGTAAATTGTATGTGTGATTGGCTTTATCAGACATGGGTGACAATCTAGAGTTCTTGTTGGCTCTTTGCCAAAGAGTGTTATTTAGCTGGCAAGAGTCTGCTGACCTGCACACCTAATTACCTAGCCAATACAAAAAACAGGCTTCACAGTACTTATGTAACTGATGGTTATGTACAGTGCATATTTGTGACGGATTAATTCATGCTATGTGTGCATTTTTGTAGGTATGTTAAATACCACCTATTTATGATTATATATTTTCTTAGGTTGGAAACTACATCAATGTAGATGTCAAAACAGTATGAATAGAAGCATGTCACATTGTATATGCAGGTGGTTTCTGGAATAGGAAGCAATGAGTGAGTGAGTGTAGTTTTATGCCGCACTCAGCAATATTCCAGCTATATGGCGGCAGTCTGCAAATGATCAAGTCTGGACCAGACAATCCAGTGATTAACTGCATGAGCTTCGATCTACACAACTGGGATACAATGACATGTGTCAACTAAGTCTGACCAAAAACGACCACCCAATGCTGAGGAAGCAATATTCGTCAAAAGCATTTTATTTACTGCCTGATAATGTTTTTGTTTTCAGTATGTGAAATGCAAATTCATTTATGAAAGTGAATAGAATGAAAGTAAAATTATAACTAAATTTATGGAATGCTAAGTCCATAACATAATTAAGCAGTACTCTGGTAGTGACAAAACTGTAGATAAATGTACTACTTGTTGAGGAAAACCACATTTATTCATAATACTGAAGATAATGTTTCTAGTGTGATAGATTGGCAGGATAGATGTGAATGAATCAGGTGTCCTTTAATAACTTTTGAATAGTACAGTTGAAGAAATGACTTAGAAAGCAACAATTTGATATGATTTCTGGTGAAGTAGATACAATGGACTACTTCCTATGTGATTGTGTATGCTTTCAGTGCCCCATCCTCCCCCATATGCCCCATTGTTTTAAGTTGCATGCTGACCAAGCTGTTTGCACCATCACTGCCTTGCACATCACTCTGCTTTATATGCACTTGCATGCACAAATCATTTTAGGTTTCTACTTGTCAGCCTAGTATATTTTTTGTATCATTTTGTAGATGTGAATAGAAGTGTTCTAGTTGTTAGGATCACTATGAGTTTTGTCTGTAGATATTCCTTTTTCACATTGATTTTGAATGTGCAGTTTAATTCCACTAAATGCAAACTGACATGTACAGCCATCAAACATATATGAAGAAGCTGATGCTAATATATAACTAGATCATGAATTATCTGGTTGTAAATATGGATGTAAACTACCCTGAAAAAAGATTGAGTCCATTGACAACAATGTCACATGAGGCCTGTGTCTTGTTAATCTGTTCTAAACAAAACAAATTCCTTTCACTTTCCTCACATTAGTTTAAGATGGATACACAGCTTGTGTATGTTTTTCATGAGATAGTTTGTTGGCATGAGTCCCTCATCCAAACTCCATGTTTGATGGCTGTCCAGTTTCACTGGCTGTGTCTAATCTGCTTTTTCTTGCACTGTGTAATCACTAGGACAGTCATCGATGGCCACTCCCTGGCCGACACATGGACCCCTACATGAGTGGTCGCCCACCTCCTATCCGAGCCAAAGACAGGCAGTATTATAAAAAACTGCTGGATAGATACTTTGGTGCCAACCACGTACTGTCTAACGATAGTGTCAGTCTAAAGTATGATAGAGCCAGCCACAGAACCGCCAACTATCCACACTGTAACCCAGGGGTGCCGGGGATGGTTTACACCCGCAATCCTAAAGACATCACACGACAGTTCCCGCATGTGCGGCTGTCATACAGTACTGCAGAGAATAAGCTTCTCCTCACACACGACTTTGATACTGAGCAGGAGGCAGCTGAAGCCAGTAATGTTGACAGTGAGGTTGGTAGACAATGGTGGTTTGTGGTGTAGACAAGTGTATATATGCAGTGAGTCCTATGGCTACTGACAGTGCAGTGGGAGGAGAAGGCTCCTGCCTGTGTAGACTTGATTGTAACTGCTTCCTTAACCAGAGGGATGTGTCATTTGTGTGTCAATTACCTTCAGTATATATAAGTTTTGCAGTGACTGCAGAATCCAGAATATTGTTTTATGGTTATCAGTTGAGTTTGTTCACATACAGAGAGAGTTTGAAAAGCCAGGGTCCCAAGAGTGATAGTTTACAGATGGAATAATTGTCTGTAAATGCCAGGAAATTTAGAGAGGTAAACGAAGGTGACAAAAGCAGTGTAAGTGATATGTATTTTTAAAATATGATATAGTTCATACACATTATGAGGTCAAATTACTGTACCAAATATATTTTGGTGCACAGGTTTTTCAATAATTTTTAATCAGAAAAATGTTTTAGCTCTCTGTTGGTCAGTGTGTATTTTTTGACACAAGGTGGAAGACAGAATGGTTAATTGGGCCAAAGTGAACTGTGCCATCCATTGCATCTGGACTTGGTGCTGATGTTGTTAACAGAAATATCCTTTCACTCTAACGATGAGATAGATGGTAGACTTAACTGACTGGGAAGAAGTTTTCTTTCACAGAAATACCCAAACTCAGTTTAAGATTTTCAGAAGGAAACTGGCCTTCAGTAAGACAGTATCAAACCTCAAGAAAACCAAAACAGTTTAATTCAAGATTTATCAAAGATACCGCTATGTTGTTTGGGCTTTCCATTGTGGATTCTGTGGTGTGGTAGTGACAGCCTCCCTGACCAGTGGTTTGGCTGACCCAGGTGGTGGTTTACTGAAGGCTTGGTTTGCTGGGATTGCTGAGCAGTGATTGGTGGCGTGTGTGAGACAGCATTAATGTTACCAAACAGGCCTTTGAACAGCTAGGTGCATGGAGCTGTGGAAAATATTAAGTATTTTGCCTTGCTAGCTTTATTCTTTCTCATATAGAAGTACTTACATGTTTGTTTGTAGTTCCTTCTGTCTGACATTGTTTGGATTAGTTAAAGGTAATTCCCTCAGTAGTTCTTAACATAGAGTAAATCTTAGTGGACTGGTAAAATGTTTATCTGTTAATATCCAAACCAAAATCTTATTTATGTAATCATTTTAGTGTAACGAAGTAGAAATGTTAATAAAATCTAACTGTTTTACTTTAATTTCAATTTGTTTTTTGTCTTAGTGCTAAAGTAATGTGACAGTTTAATGTTTGTATCTTGTCTTGTTAATCTATTTCTTTTGTTTGTTGTAGTATTGAATTGTCAATCAACCTAATTTACCCTTGACCATTTCCTATGACCAGTTCATTTTCCTCATACCAAATACCTTTAAAGTTCATGTCCCGATAACGTTCTTTATTTTATATGTGAAAATACTAAACAGCTTTAATGGAAAAGGTGGATCTCTTGCTTAAAGTATTGCAAATGGTTTGGTCATCATAACTCATATGGTCAATAACAGGAATACATGTTATCAAGATAAAAAAAAATAAATATATGTGTGTTCAGAGCTTTTCATTGTTGTTGGCCTTAGCATGCATTTCTGATGGAGTTTGTAGGGTTCACAGGTGACAGATAATACAAATGAACTGTTACTTGTCTACTTTGACCTTTTCTTTTGTTTTGGGCACCATGGTTGTATGCTATGTTTAATATAATTCTGCCATAATATCAGGATTTGGTGTTCAAATAACTATCTGATAACAGGATTAACTGAATCTATCTTACATGTCTGCTAAGCAAAACTTGAAGATGATGTTGTAATAATGAATCAAGCCTACAAAAAAATATACATCTCCACAAGAAAGAGTTACTAATTTGATAGTGTTATAAATCACTGGAGTATCTAAAAGTAACATGTACCTTCAGTCACACACTTTCAAAGAGAAAGTGATGCTAAAGTTTTAAGAATGTTTTTCAAAATCCTCAGTCTTGTGAAAATTCAATCATGTGACAGTGCTAGACCCTTTGTAACCACGGTGATGACTTGTGTATTTGTGTGTGGAGCTAAGGGTGCTACTGACATTGTATGTTGTGGCTCGTGTGTGTCACTGGTGTTGAAGGGATTGACTCTGTTCTAACTTTCAGACAAGTGGAGGGAACGGCGAATCTCTAACACACAACAACACCAAAATTAACTTGCATGACAATAGTCACCACTTTCACTCTTACTCTCCTAAACATTCTTCCACTCTCACTTCTAACCTTGTGCCTCCTCAACCTGTTGTGACATCTCAGTCCATCTTTGCATCAAGTCCCACTAGCTTTCTAGCAACCTCCTTCCCCCTCCTGGCCATGGCCTCGACCCCACATCCTATCATACCGCCCCCTACCTACTTGACTAGACCAATAGGACCGAATACCTTACCCTATACTCATTTGTCCACTCAGCCTAATTATGGAACACGATGGCAGGGCAAAAACGCCAGTTTAGCCAACGTGAATGAGAGAACGGTGCCAGCTTTTCAGGTAAGTGATTTGTGTCACAAGCTAGATGTTGATGGGCTTCCAGCACAAGGCTTGTAGCTAGCTTCATTGATGGATATTGAATAGACCTGCGCAGCATGGATGCATGGCAAAATATAGATATGCACGCATTGTATCACACAAGTAACACCCATCTTAATTTTTGTAGACCTGAGAACACTGTATACCACTTCATCATAACTACTTGTAGAACCTTATGATTCAACCTGTGCTTTGGTTAGATTAGTCAAGAGTTCATTCTTGTTAAAAGCAATCCACGAATAACTGATTTTATGTCATTGTGTACCGTTGTAACATCATTGACTAAAACTCACTTTATTGACCACTTTTGATAAGGGCATGATAATATGTTTTCTTTAGTTTTCTTTTGTAGATTAGATTTACTGATCTTCGAGTAGAAGGTCTGCAGAATATCTGTTGAATTACTCATCTTTCTGTCCATCTGTCATTGTTTACTTTGAGTCTGTCTCAAAATGTGGGCAACACATCATATGGTTGCCATGACACAGGTGTGTCTAGGTGGTATGGTGCCCCATTGTCAAGCTCTTGTGAACATGTCTCCTCATTCATTCGTCTGTGTGATTAACTCCTCTCACTGCACCTATCAGTCAAGCTTGGCTCACTCACTATAATCAACGTGATTGGCTTCTTTCAGGCATTGGATTTTAATTCATTTGTTGACAGCCTCACTATCAAGTGTGTTGTTTATGAGCATATGTGTGTATTTATATGTACATGAAAACTGATGTTATTTCAATAGGGCCTGTCATATCGTTGTCATTCTTCCATTTTAAGTGTCTTCATTATGTAATATTTTTTAAGAAAAATCGTCCAATTCATTTTTCTTAATGATATTCATAGATATACTGTAAAATGTAGAATTTGATTAATTGAAGTTCTGTTTAAGGTTGATGAAGGTTTACTTGTAGCAGTATTAGAAAAATGTCTTTACTTTGTTACCAGAGAAGGCAACTGTCTCGGAAACCTATGGCTGCCAACAGGAGTGGACCAGCCACCATTGTGCCAGAGACAGACTACCGCAGTAGCATGGTGGAGACTGAGGCAGAGCGGAATCGGCTGCTGGCTCGGAGTAGTGGTCAGACAGAGTGGCGGTCTGACACAACCACACCCACACAGAAGGCTCGAATACTCAGTGCACATGGGAGAAGAGACCCAGGTATGGTGGCGTGCTGTGTTTTGCTGGGTGGTGGCATGCATGCAGTTGTTTCTATGCATTGAGGTGATACCTAGTGTGGTGGTGGATGTGTAGCTGGGTTTGGTGGTGGATAAATACCGCAAGGTGTTACATAGTGGTGGATAATACCTCAGGGTGTTACATGATGATGGATAAGTACCTCAGGGTGTTACATAGTGGTGGATAATACCTCAGGGTGTTACATAGTGGTGGATAATACCTCAGGGTGTTACATGATGATGGATAAGTACCTCAGGGTGTTACATGATGATGGATAAATACCTCAGGGTGTTACATGATGATGAATAAATACCTCCGGGTGTTACATAGTGGTGGATAATACCTCAGGGTGTTACATAGTGGTGGATAATACCTCAGGGTGTTACATAGTGGTGGATAATACCTCCGGGTGTTACATAGTGGTGGATGAATACCTCAGGGTGTTACATAGTGGTGGATAATACCTCAGGGTGTTACATAGTGGTGGATAATACCGCAGGGTGTTACATAGTGGTGGATATTACCTCAGGGTGTTACATAGTGGTGGATAATACCTCAGGGTGTTACATAGTGGTGGATAATACCTCAGGGTGTTACATAGTGGTGGATAATACCTCAGGGTGTTACATAGTGGTGGATAATACCTCAGGGTGTTACATAGTAGTGGATAATACCTCAGGGTGTTACACAGTGGTGGATAATACCTCAGGGCGTTACATGATGATGCATAAATACGTCATGGTGTTACATAGCGGTGCCTAATACCTCAGGATGTTACATAGTGGTGGATAATACCTCAGGGTGTTACATGATGATGGATAAATACCTCAGGGTGTTACATGATGATGAATAAATACCTCCGGGTGTTACATAGTGGTGGATAATACCTCAGGGTGTTACATAGTGGTGGATAATACCTCAGGGTGTTACATAGTGGTGGATAATACCTCAGGAGGTTACATAGTGGTGGATAATACCTCAGGGTGTTAGACAGTGGTGGATGAATACCTCAAGGTGTCACATAGTGCTGGATAATACCTCAGGATGTTACATAGTGGTGGATAATACCTCAAGGTGTTACTTCGTGGTGGATAAATACCACAGGGTGTTACATAGTGGTGGATAATACCTCAGGGTGTTACATAGTGGTGGATAATACCTCCGGGTGTTACATAGTGGTGGATAATACCTCAGGGTGTTACATAGTGGTGGATATTACCTCAGGGTGTTACATAGTGGTGGATATTACCTCAGGGTGTTACATAGTGGTGGATAATACCTCAGGGTGTTACATAGTGGTGGATAATACCTCAGGGTGTTACATGATGATGGATAAATAGCGCAGGGTGTTACATGATGATAGATAAATACCTCAGGATGTTACATAGTGGTGGATAATACCTCCGGGTGTTACATAGTGGTGGATATTACCTCAGGGTGTTACATAGTGGTGGATATTACCTCAGGGTGTTACATAGTGGTGGATAATACCTCAGGGTGTTACATAGTGGTGGATAATACCTCAGGGTGTTACATGATGATGGATAAATAGCGCAGGGTGTTACATGATGATAGATAAATACCTCAGGATGTTACATAGTGGTGGATAATACCTCAGGGTGTTACATAGTGGTGGATAATACCTCAGGGTGTTACATAGTGGTGGATAATACCTCAGGGTGTTACATAGTGGTGGATAATACCTCAGGGTGTTACATAGTAGTGGATAATACCTCAGGGTGTTACACAGTGGTGGATAATACCTCAGGGCGTTACATGATGATGCATAAATACGTCATGGTGTTACATAGCGGTGCCTAATACCTCAGGATGTTACATAGTGGTGGATAATACCTCAGGGTGTTACATGATGATGAATAAATACCTCAGGGTGTTACATAGTGGTGGATAATACCTCAGGGTGTTACATAGTGGTGGATAATACCTCAGGGTGTTACATAGTGGTGGATAATACCTCAGGAGGTTACATAGTGGTGGATAATACCTCAGGGTGTTAGACAGTGGTGGATGAATACCTCAAGGTGTCACATAGTGCTGGATAATACCTCAGGATGTTACATAGTGGTGGATAATACCTCAAGGTGTTACTTCGTGGTGGATAAATACCACAGGGTGTTACATAGTGGTGGATAATACCTCAGGGTGTTACATAGTGGTGGATAAATACTGCAGGGTGTTACATAGTGGTGGATAATACCTCAGGGTGTTACATAGTGGTGGATATTACCTCCGGATGTGACATGATGATGGATAAATACCTCAGAGTGTTACATAGTGGTGGATAATACCTCAGGGTGTTACATAGTGGTGCATAATACCTCAGGGTGTTACTTCGTGCTGGATAAATACAGCAGGGTGTTACATAGTGGTGGATAATACCTCAGGGTGTTACATAGTGGTGGATATTACCTCAGGGTGTTACACAGTGGTGGATAATACCTCAGAGTGTTACATAGTGGTGGATAATACCTCAGGGTGTTACATAGTAGTGGATAAATACCGCAGGGTGTTACATAGTGGTGGAAAATACGTCATGGTGTTACATAGTGGTGGCTAATACCTCTGGGTGTGACATGATGATGGATAAATACCTCAGAGTGTTACATAGTAGTGGATAATACCTCTGGGTGTTACTTCGTGGTGGATAAATACCGCAGGGTGTTACATAGTGGTGGATAATACCTCAGGGTGTTACATAGTGGTGGATAATACCTCAGGGTGTTACATGATGATGGTTAAATATCTCAGGGTGTTACATGATGATGGATAAATACCTCAGGGTGTTACATAGTGGTGGATAATACCTCAGGGTGTTACATAGTGGTGGATAATACCTCAAGGTGTTACATGATGATGGATAAACACCTCAGGGTGTTACATAGTGTTGGATAACAAACAGCTTTCAGGCAACGTCTTTGGAAGAAGTTATAAATGGATGATGTGATTTTTCTGAAAAGTGTTGTCAGAAAATGCTCTTTTTTTTGTCATCATGTGTAAATAGAAACACGTTTTAAAGTGACCTTTTTCTAATATGTGTTTTAACTCAGAAACAAATTACGCAGCTGCTGACAGTGCTTGAGATCGCATGGCATAATGTGAGAGTGCTTGAGGATTTATATAGAGATTGCATTGCATGATGTGAAGTTTCACACCCAAGTCAAGCCCTGGAATATTAACTTTATTAAATCGCCTACTTCCATTTTGTTTTGAAGTTCTTATTCATTTCGACCTTTGTTCCTTTTAAGTTAAGAGGTTTTCACCAAAGCGTAAAACCAATGTGGCCACTGAAAAGACATACTAAAGACACTGGGTAGGAAGTTCATGAATCCCATAGGCTATGCATAGTGGCAGCAGTTCATGCTTTTATACAGGAGCTTCAAGATAAAGCCATAAATTAGGCATTTTCTCATAGGATTTGGTGGATGACATCATCATCATAAAGTTTCATCTTCGGCATTATTGTAGAATATTACCAACATTCTTGTCTGTTATTGTAGAGAATTACCAACATTCTTGTCTGTTATTGTAGAATATTACCAACATTCTTGTCTGTTATTGTAGAGAATTACCAACATTCTTGTCTGTTATTGTAGAATATTACCAACATTCTTGTCTGTTATTGTAGAGAATTACCAACATTCTTGTCTGTTATTGTAGAATATTACCAACATTCTTGTCTGTTATTGTAGAGAATTACCAACATTCTTGTCTGTTATTTTAGAGAATTCCCACATTCTGGTCTGCTATTGTAGAATATTACCAACATTCTTGTCTGTTATTGTAGAGAATTACCAACATTCTTGTCTGTTATTTTAGAGAATTCCCACATTCTGGTCTGCTATTGTAGAAAATTAC
Source organism: Haliotis asinina (assembly GCF_037392515.1). NCBI lineage: Eukaryota > Metazoa > Mollusca > Gastropoda > Lepetellida > Haliotidae > Haliotis > Haliotis asinina. The sequence goes on from NC_090282.1 coordinate 81,708,041, forward strand.
CAACATCTAGTCTGTTATTGTAGAGAATTACCACATTCTGGTCTGTTATCGTAGAGAATTACCAACATCTAGTCTGTTATTCTAGAGAATTACCACATTCTTGTCTGTTATTGTAGAGAATTACCACATTTTTGTCTGTAATTGTAGAGAATTCCCACATTTTGGTCTGTTATTGTAGAGAATGATCTATGAAATGGGCTATTTCTGTAGAGAATGTTATATCTACGAGACCATTATTGTACACAATTTTCTACTTGCAAGACGATTATCGTACAAAATAATATTCCTACAAGACTGTAACTTTTTGTAAAGATCTATGTGCTAAATTTTCAATGTTACCTGTAGTTACAGCACTACAAATGTATTATCATTACTCTAGGGCAGAAAAGCTGGGAATATCTGATAGGTAGGCCAGTTATCGTGGTCAGTGTGTATCTGAGAGTAAGCTTCATGCAGTGCACACATGTATATTGCATTTACCTCATGTGTTCAAAGTTGTTCTCAGTATAGCTGCTGTCTCTGTCTGTCTGTCTGTCTGTCTGTCTGTGTCTGACAAGACCCACAGGATACTAACATGGGTATTGGCTAGTTTTTGTCTTTAAATGAATTGCATGATGAGGGAAGTAAGCCTCTGACTTGTCATTCAAATATATACTTTGAGTAAACATTTGTTCCAATGTTGTTTCCATAAAAAGTCCAATTTTGGTTCCCCACATAAATTCAACTTCTAATTTTAAGACTTTGGGGAAATACCAGCAATTACATGTTCATAAACAACAAGACATCACCTGTACATTACAACATAGTCTGCAGTACTGTTGTTGCTCCTTCAATCTAGTCCTTATATTTTACTGTACAAATTACCAACACTATTTCATATTGTTGTTTGAGCTCATTGAAAAGAATTTGTTCATTACTGTTTTGTTTTCTCTATTGAAGATTACCAAATATTCCAAATATACACATGGAAAAAAGTATCACAACACCCCATATTTCTATGTTACTAGCTATAGTGATGAAACATATCCAGACCTCAGTTTAACATGCTGTCTGAGTATAGTGACCATCAAGGAGTAATTAAATGTCAAATCTTATTGAAAGAAAGAAATCAGCAAAGAATGAAAAACTTGTCACCAAGCTGACAATGCTTCCTTGTGTCCTGGAGATAACAACAGACATCTGATAGGTCGTCTGGCTCTGTACCTGACCAAATTCATTCGATTTTGGACAGTTCTGCTGGATAGACAGAATGCAGATGTTAATTAAGGAGACATCATAGTTCCTGCTCAATCAGTTCAGTATCCAAGCTTTTTCGATGTAAGAACAGTTTACTGAAGCTTGATATTTGCTTAATGATGAGTATATATATTGCACATGATACTCACATCCATATCTAAAGTAAATTTATTACCAGTGAGGCCAAAAACAGCAGGGTTCATATTTTTCATGTGATGCCCAAGGTCAAAATATTATTTTGTCAAGGTGACATGCCATCATGAAAAAATGCTATGATGTCATAATTCTTCTCTGATGTTGAGTTCTACACCATCACAGTGGTGACGCTGGGTAGCCAGCCTAAGGTTTGGAAGTAGGTCTCAGTTTGTTTTCCTCAATACGATGACTGAAGTAAGAAACAGAAGACCATATTTGTGCCCATGTCATACTATATTTGCGACATTTGTGCCTTAATGTTGGTTTATCCCTCAGTCTCGGTCAGGAAATACCAACATTTAGATACTTGTGTTGTAAACATAGTATGACATGGGCACTCATATAATTTCATCAATGTATGGTGCTCCTGAAGTGTAAAAATAATCATACAAACAAACAGAATAAATGAATATAAATGGCTAAATAGGGGTTAGAAATCATGAGTGTTGTGATACTTTTTTCAATGTGTATTCAACAATCAGATATTGTTTTGATTCATTCTTTGTGTAAATGACAATTAGAGTCCTCTACCCAGGGGTGTTAGATTTCTGCAGTACAGATCCTTATCATCTAATACAATACACGTCTCTATGATGGCAGACACCACGGCAGTATGTGACGCAGCCAATAAAGAATTTACATGCTGTGCTTTACCTAACGTTATATACTGCTGTATGCTTTAACTTCTAAATTTGATATGTGCATGTCTGAAATATTTTCGTGTATATAATATTGTGTATGCAATCTCATAATGCTTAGTGTAAGTGTGGGACATGTATAGTGATATATTAACAAGACTATTTACCCTCAGTTGGGCTCCTTCTACAGATTTCGTCACTGGTTTTGCATGATGTTTTGTGAGCTAACATCCTGTATGTCTGTTATGGAGTTGTTTTCACAGTATAGGTATTGAACTCAATAACATTATAATATATGATTAAATAACTCTCTGCAATAGTTTTCTTTCAGTTTTCAAAACTGTACTTTTCTTGTCTTTGTAGTTCCGTAACCTAGCAATCGTAAATCCTACTCCTGCTTCACTATTCAGTCATATTGTAGTAGCCGTGACACAGCATGTAGATTAAATAATGCACACATTACTACAGGGATAGACAACGTCTCTGTCATGCATTCCTCAAAACAGCTTATCTTGACAAGGACAATAACTAAGTAACATTAAATTTCATGTAATATTTAATGAGTGAGATGCTAAAGTATCTTTTTAAAACTCCTCTGTTAAATAAATGTTAAGTTGAAATCATGCGCTGAAACCTAAATTACTTGATTTTTAAGATGATGATGATGAAGATGATGATGATGATGATGATGATGATGTAGGCCTTTTGTGTATTTCCTAAATGGCTTAACTACTTAAGTTGACCATGACAGATATAACAGTAGTCTCTTTTATTATGTAATGGTGTGTTGTTTCAGATCTCCCGCTTCCACGATTTGGCCCGGCCCCTCCATCACATGGTCTCTCTGTGGTGTCGGCGCCAGCGCCAGTTGTCCAACGCCCAGAACTTGTTCGACCTGAAATGGTTGTGTCAACATCATCACCAGGAAGCGGCCTCAGTAGAATCAGTTCCAACCATTCTGTGACCGAGAATCCTGCCAGCCATCGCTCAACCAAGTCACAACGGATACGTGGTGCATCTAATACAATGAGACTACGGCAGTTGGAAATGAGAGAAAACCATGCCTTTGTCTACAGCTGATACTAAATCCTTGAGATGTACAGAGAGATAACTGTACAAAGAGATAACTGTACAAAAGCAGTTGTTGAAGAGTCTTAATGATGCTATAGAACTCTATGCCTTGTGGTAGGCAACCAACAACTCAGGATTGATAGAGAAAGGAGCCTCTCGTCCGCATTTTCACAATAGATGATGTTGGAGTATTGACAGTGTCCCAGTATTATGAACAATAACTCTGCTTTTTACATTCTTCTAAAGCTCAGTTCCTTGAAGAATGAATTTCTTCACTGCGATATACTGAACCAGGGTCTTTTTACCTGCAGATTGTTAATATTTTATTTCTTTTTCCAGTGTTTCTATATATATGCTTAAAGTTAGTTTGAGTGAGTTTGTTTGCTTTGATACCACAAAGTTGCCTCTCCATAATAACCAATATGCATGGCACCAATAAGTTCTGTTCCATGCTTTTGTTGATATTCCAAATTTGAAGATATTATTACCATGACTTCGTATATTTAACAGAAGTATAGGTATGACATTTGTAGAAATATTATGAAGTTAGAGTTGGGGAAATGTACAACACAGAAACTATCACATGTCTTGTTCTAATAATATTAAACTTCTGTTCTGTCATATTACAAAACTTGTTACACAATGCAGGGGAACTGCTTCATATTTAATCTTTGATAGAAGCATTTTAGTGAATTCAGTCATTTTGACTTGAGAATATCTTTGTGTTGTTACATTTGAGATGATTTTCTATATTTATGAACAGCTCCTTGTATATGGACCTTTGTGTTTGTTTTGTTATGTAAAGGGTAAATGTATCAGTGCCAATGCCCTCAGTGGCTGCTTCAGGTAGTCAGTGCTTTGTGAAACATTTCAAATTATGGTCTTTTGAAATTGTGATAAATTCTTGCAATACAATGGTAGGTGGAAATATATTGAAATTTGTGACTGAGGTTAGATTATCATTTTGCTATTGGTTGTCAATGTTGGAGGATGTAACTTAACTGGACACACCAGGACAGAATTCTGTCACTTTGTTATAGATGATATAGTTGTAATATTTTGACTAATTTGACCATTTTCACATTAAGATATATCAAACACAAAATGTGCAAAAAAAAAAAAAAAAAAAAGTAGATTTAACCAGTTAGACATTGGTGTACATACAAGCACTGACGAAGACCAGTCAAGAAAATGTGTATTGTACCAGGGAAGGTTTTCATAATCAACAGTGATAGACAAAATAGTGTATTGTTTAAAGAAGTGGTAATGGCAGAAATATTTGTATTCTCTATTCTCATTTATTCCAAATGAATAACTTTAGTTTTTATATCAAGCAGTGATTGCCAAAATGTATTTATGGTCAAGAGAAGTGGTAGCCGAGTATGTCTGTTGATTGTGATGGCCAACAGAGATATCTCAACGTTCTTGGTTCCATCATTGAGTCATGCACTAATTATAATGTGCCTAATGAAACAGGTAATCAAATGAGGTGTTCAGTATTGTTGCATTATGTTATAAGAAAGGTTATACCTTTATTTTGTTTTGATATTCAGTGAGGCATTCTGCATACTACCACATGTTGACATCTGACTATAACCTTTAGTTGTACATTATATGTATGTGTGTCTGTGAATGGCAGAAGACGGTTGAAACATTACAAAAGTTCACTGTAGAAAGTATTGTGGAACTTAACTATATGCCATGTGATTTAGGGATATGTTTGTGTATACCTGACCCTCGCTGACAGTATTCCAAGCTCAAGCCTTTTGTTGCCATTGTATACCATGTTGTTGGGGTGAGTGACAGCATATTCAAAAATAATTCTGATGATTCATCATTAATAACTTTGTTTGGGAAGTTGACTGACGTCAGTTACATCTTAAATTTGTCAAAATAGATGAGATCATGTTTCCTGCCATCCTTGGTGAGAATCATGGTAAGTTTTCATAATAGGATCAAAACTGTTCTGTGTTTGTATACATGGCATTGTGTGGTTCAATGTGAAGTGTATTTGTTGAAGTGTTTTATGGCTTGTGAACATTCTGTTAAATAGTTGCCTCAATGTAGGTACACTATGTACAGCGAGACAATAGATACACAGTGAGAAATTCTGCATACATGTAATGGGGTATATGTTTCAAAAGTTGAACGGATCAAAATGGACTTCTTATCATTTGTATCAATACCATTTTGACTTTGTTTTGATGATTCTTCACTTAAAATCTTTTGGACATATTGTTAATCCCATTTTGTGTGTGTTTATACTAAAGAAATTGTTTCATGTGTTATGTTGTGAATAATTATGAGTTTATTATGAAATGAATTGTCAAAGAATAAATTTGGTTTGAATAAGACACTTAAGAGTATTCATATGGTGTGGTTTGTTGTACTAATTCTGGAAGCTTCTGGCTAATGTAGGTTTATTGTACATTTTCTCATAATACAGGTGTAGTTCCACCATGTAGCAAAAGGTTTGACATCAAATCCTATCTAAAAAAATACAAGTTGTTTTTTAATTATGTACTTGTCACACTCTTGTGGGTAAATTCAAGAATCCTGTGATTTCGAGTTATTGACAACATCTAGTTGACGTTCTGATATCCAGACTCCTCTTCTTTTTGAGTTGTTGACAATATCTAGCTGACATTCTGATATCCGGCCTTCCCTTCATTTTGAGCTGTTGACAATATCTAGCTGACATTCTGATATCCTGCCTTCCCTTCATTTTGAGCTGTTGACAATATCTAGCTGACATTCTGATATCCAGCCTTCCCTTCATTTTGAGCTGTTGACAATATCTAGTTGACATTCTGACATCCAGCCTCCCCTTCATTTTGAGCTGTTGACAATATCTTGTTGACATTCTGACATCAGTCCTCTCCTTCATTTTGAATATTGACAATATCTAGTTCACATTTTGACATCCAACCTCGCCTCATTTTTAGTTGTTGACAATATTTAGTTGACATTCTGACATCCAACCTCTCCTCTATTTTGAGTTGTTGACAATATCTAGTTGACATTCAGTCTCCCCTGCATCTTGAGTTTTTGATTGTATCTCGAGTTGACATTCTGACATCGAGCCTCTCTTGCATCTCTGTGATCAGCAACTACTCATGTTTCTTAAACTGATAACATGTTGTAGTAACCATGCATATTGTTCTTGTACAGTTTGTTCTTGTTGAAGAAAATAAAGTTTGGTGTACATAAATGCAATTTGGTTGTAATTAAGCAAACATCTTACAAGCTTGCAGAGATATCTTGTTCCTTCTTTTCCACAAAGATATTCAAGATCTGATGAGCATAGACGTATGAAAGACTGAAACCATCAGCTACCCCAATGAGGCATTGAAAACCACAATTAAACATCATTTATCATCCTCCACTCCAGCAACAGGCACCTATCACCAGCACACAAAGTCGGCAGTCAACCCCCTCAGCACTGCGTTTCCACAGTCCAAAATACATTCAATAATAATTAATTGCTTGAATCAGTATGATCCATCCATGTAGTTTTCAATGCTCTCTGTCAGGATGGAATCTGTTTGGGCGAATAATCAAGACGTAATATCTTGTGGCATTACGGTTTTATATTCAAAATAAGCGAACATGTGTCACTGAATGCGACAGAGCAAGATGTCAGGTGATGTGAATGAGCTACCTTGAGAATGGTGTCTATTGTAGCCGGCACTGATGACACACCCAACAGAGGTATCTCTGTGAAGCCTCATTGACGTACTATCAAATCTACCCTTCAAAGCCATAAGGACTGTGCATTCCAGAGATTGTTACATAATATGTTGGAATATCTATCCACATATGTAGACGAGAAAAGTAATGGGTTTTGGTCGATGCTGTGACTTTCCTCTCTTTGTACATACCTTTAAAAGCTGCCTGTGTGTGCCTTATTACGACCTCATACTGGTGTTACTGTAAACATGATATAAACAATGTCACTTTTGCCAAACACTTTCCATGATCCACAGCCTAAAACAACCATGATACATCTACCCACATACAAGTCATAATGGAAGAATATACAGTTATAGTAGTTTTATTAAAATGTCACAAACAGTATCAAATAAATCCTATATATATTCATAGTACTTGCTTCATAGGTGGAACAGAGACTTAGCTGTGGGGGATTCTGTCTGACTGGAGGGCCACTGTGTCTCAAAATCATCTTTCTTGAAACAAATTGTAGTTTTGGTCTCGGAGCACTTGCAGAGGACAGAAGAGGCTTTCTAAGGGAGGAAACTTGTCCCATTCCACCCATTCCCAACCTGTAAATTGCAAATGAAAATTATTCAAATAAATGCATAAGTATGCAATATCTCAGAAATCATTCTTTCCTTTTTTGGTACCTGAAAAACTACTTCAAGACTCACCTAGACATTTTGTTGGCTCCATGTTTTCTGGTTCTGCCTTGTAACTGAGGTCAACCTCTCCCCTGACGAACAGCGTAATGTAGTGAAAATTCTCGTCACTCTTCACTGCGTTTACTGCTGTGCAGTAACGCACCCCCTTCAGTGACAGCCCCGTCTCCTCCAGCACCTCCCTCACACCGCACTCCTCCCAAGACTCACTGAGAAGATATAGTCTGGTTCATAGTTATTGAGAATTTTTCTTCTTACTTTGAGCTATCCTAACACCTCAACTGATTCACTGATACTTAAAACTAAGTAATGGTGTAAGGGAGGTAACTCATCTTGGCCTACTGAGTATAGTACAATTAGAGTTACCTCCCCTGAATTTGTAGCAGACGTCATTTTCCTCAGCACTGTCAACAATGTCTGCTGAAGATAAAAGAAGGTTGATTTTTGGAAAAATCGGAGTTGTGTAATCAAGAAATTGATGATGTAAATACATTGGCAGAGAGAACAGGAACTCCTCTTTCTACTGTGTATAGGATTAGGAAGAATTTTAAAGAGGGAAAGGATTTTGGGCACCAGAAAGGAGCAGGGAGACCCAGAAAATTGGACTTCTCAGATCGCGTCCGGCTGGGAATTTTAGCGTCTAAAAAGCAAAGGGCAAGCATCTCCAACATCAGATATGAAATGATAGAAAGGGGATCAACAGTTGTATCAAAATCTACAGTTAGAAGAAATTTGATTGATCTTGGATGGGAGAAAAAGACTGGAATTCCTTCTCCTCTCATGAAACAAGAACATAAAGACAGGCGTGTTGGGTGGTGTTTGGCACATGAAAACTTTGACTGGGAAAATGTGTTTTTTACTGATGAAAGCTCAATATGGGTATATCCCAATAATGTGAAAATATGGACAAAGTCTGCGTCAGCACCGTTGTATCGACGACCTAAATACAGCCCAAAGTTTCATGTATGGGGAGGGATATCCTTATTAGGAACGACCCCGCTGTGTGTGTTTGAGGGAAATCTGAGTCAACGCTACACTGGAAATGACTGGATTTTGCAGCAAGATAATGATCCTAAACACACCGCAAAACATGCCAAGCAGTGGTTTCAGGAGAAAAATGTGACTGCATTACCATTTCCTGCATATAGTCCTGACTTAAATCCCATTGAGAACATTTGGGGGATGATGAAGGAATGTGTGAATCAAAAATTGAAGACATGAAGAGAGAAGTGGTCCGATACTGGGACAGCATAACTCACGAGACACTAACCTCTCTGATAGGAAGTATGCCTACCCGTCTTAGACTGTGCCGTGAAGCTCAAGGAGACTTGATAAAATATTAAATTGTTACCTACACAACATGAAAAGGTCAGTTCACTTTCACAATACATTCAATTTTATCTGATTTGTTCTCGTTTAATAATATGAAATGCTTTAGCTATTCTCAATTTTTTTGAACCATACTGTACAAGTGTGTACTATTTATCATCAGGGTCCCTGCTTTGCAGGGTGTAAGGAAGCCCCTCATGAGAATGAACAGTATTGAGGGTAAATGGCGTGATAATATTACTGTATCATTCTTCCTTTTGTTCAGTGTACAACGTGCCCTCCAGAGATCTATCTCATTATATATGTAACCTACCTCCTGACAGATGAGGTAGGAACGAGAGACTACTAAAAGTCCAATTGCCAATTTGATTATATAGCCATTTATTTTACTTTTATCTGTATATATGCACCCTTCTCTCTCTCTCTCTCTCTCTCTCTCTCTCTCTCTCACACACACACACACCAGAGACCATATAATATCTATTATATGGTCTCTGCACACACACACACACAGAGGGCTCTTTCTTACTCCATTATTCAAACACTTCAACCATTCTATTCCCACTGCCCCTAGTTTTATTCCTGATGAAGTGAGGTTTCTAAATACACGGCATGATGGAATTACTCATGTTCTAATCAGATATTGATAATAGTGATATCTACCAGAAGTACTGTTGAACGTCCTCGACCACACTATAGAACGGACAGAGGCGCTCGTCCAGTGGGGTTACAGGTGTGATATATGGCACACTTTTCTTTAATATGTTAGTATTGAGCAGCAAAGTTTAACTAAAACTATGGTTCTCTTAGTGAGATCTGTCTTTCTTAAATGTGCAGTGTATCCTCAATTTATTTCTATTTGTCAGATTTGTTCGCTGCTCAGTCCTTTAAAAGAAGGTTCATCATCAGTTCGTCCTGATTTGCGCTTTAATTATGTTTTTGAAATATTTCACACTATTCCCACTGCAGTTGAAAGGGAGTTTGTGAACAAGGGAGATAACTCGTGACATGCAAGACTGTCTTCGTAGACGAGACACGGAAAGTTGATCCCATTTGGTTGAGAAGGTATTGAATAAGATCTGAAGTACTTCAGTTCTGTGTCGATTTACCAGGGATAATAGGCTATATAGGCTCCCTGAATTTACGTACACCAAGAAAGAAACGACAGGGTCGGTTTTGTCCTGAGAACAGTACATATATTATTTAGACAACTGCGCTTATTTCTAAATCCATTCTGTTAATCAACTAGCACGTTATTTTCCTCCATCCATTTATTAAGTCTCTGGCTTAATGCATCACAAAATGTTTTGCAGGGAATTGGATGGAGCGTAATGGAACATGCGGGTCAGTACATTTCCCGTCTTTTAGAAGCGAAGAGCTAGGCTAAAATATGCTGCATTGTTTAAATTTTATTAAAACAATTAAATACACCTTCAACCATATATACAGTATATAAAATGTCTTTGTAAAAGAGGAACAGGTGGCTTGGCATATTGAAGCTGACGCCCCTAAAAACTTCTCTTCTTTATGCGTATCACTTCTAAAGGGATCTTCCCACTTATCCAACTCCTGTGTGAAGAAACCACTGGGCCGTGATAATCCCCTTTAATCTATCATTCCGTTCCCAGTGAAGTAGTGTCCGGGACCAAATGTGATAAAATGTCAACTTTTAACTCGGTGTTTATCTTTATGCATTATATTGACTGTAATTGATTCCGTTAATACTGTTTTTCACGAAAAAACTTGAAAAAGACAAGCGTATACCAGAGACACAGCATACGTGATGTCACGCATCTCTGAAATCATTGCCCCTGCACAGACAGGTCGTGAAGTGAGAGCTGCATTCTTTGCATGATGTTCTTGCTCTTTCGATGCAAGGACGGTGACTGCTTAACGTCTGCTTTTGCATTTCCATGCGTCGCCAAGCATTATGGAACACATCAGTCAACCATCTGCAGTCTGCTTGAATCCTATCAGCAGACAAACACCGTTTGCTGACGACCTCCGTAGTGACCTCTCATTTGCAAAATCACTTCATACCAGCTACCACACTACCGTCTCAGATTGGTTTACATTTCCTTGGACCATACGTTGGTTCACGTTTGACGACATAGGCGTGCTCGACTGAACTGGGAGGCAGTCCATCGCAGCTGGCGCAATGGACAGTGGCAGAATATCGTCTTCTCAGATTAAAGTCACTACTGTAACGATACCGCAGACATCCTCCATATCTCCAGGGTATAGTGGAGATAAATCTCCACTATACCCTGTATGCATCTACGGCTCAGCCCGATGAATTTATTACCTCCCTTGGCCTGCGTTTTATCCAATCAGGTGTCTACACTGGAAAGTAGAGCGAACCAATCACAACTCACTTTAGCTTTTTAAATTATCTAACCGATTAAACTTGTCAAAACAAACCTTGAAGACATTTTTTAAATGTTTCGGACCTATGAATTTGTCTGCATGATTTCCCCCAAATCTGATTCGCACTGCGAACAAAGCTTGGCAGTTACAACCGGTACCTTTGTTGACACTGGCAAGCTCGGTTATAACGGCGGCCTAGCTGATTGGCTACTGGAGAATGCAGAGCCAGCATAGGGAGGTAATAAAATGATAGGGCCGAGCCGTCGATGCGTCCAGGGTATAGCGGAGACTTATCGGAACGTATATTATGGAGATATCGAGGATGTACCGCAGAGAGTGAATTGGAGTCGTCAAGGTGAAATATTCTCAGAACCCTGTGTTTGGGAGAGAGATCGTTGGCAGAGGACCATAAGCTGGGGACGTCATGTTAAACATGTAACCTCTCAGAACAATGGGCAAGGTCGTGGTAGGGGTATTACTGCACAGCACTAGATCGACGAAGCGTTGAGACCAGTAATTCGTCCATTTCTTGCTTAAAGAGGTCATCTTGTTTTTCAGCAAGGTAACGCAAGAGCACGCGCAAAAAGCATGACAAAGAGATTCCTCCAGAACAACAACATCCAGATCGTGAATTTGCCAGCTTTAAGCCCAGATCTGAAATCCCTCGAACACGTCTGGTGTGAGATGAAAGGACAAATTCACCAACAGCCAGTATATCCACTAACTTACAACTGCAACGGAGTGTTGTTGACGCTTACTAGAACATTCTCAGGAGGTTCATTCGACATCTCTCAAACAGCGTGTGAAGGAGATGTGTAGCTTTTATTGATACCAAAGGAGGTCACACCCGTTACTGACGTTAACGGCTGTTTCCCTTTTAAGAGCAATACATAAAGTCATGCGTTATGTGGTTTCCATATTGATTGGCTGCATTTTCTTGTCATGTGGACAGTAAACGCACTAAGCTCTTTCTTTCGAGTTACCGTTTTCTCTGGAGAGAGTAAAGCTGGTAGAAATAAATCCATTTTTCGCTTATTGTCAATATCATCATTTCACAGTATTCGCGTTTCTTTTGGCGGTGAGTATAAAGTTATCTAGTTATACAATTTAATACAACATCAACATCATATTGACTCATGGATCATATTACATGATATAAAACATCAATTTTTCGCAACAATACACTTAATATCCAATTAAATGTCAGTCTACATAAACTCAGGCTGAGTATTCATCGTTACACTACTAATACTGATGGCAGTGTGAGGAATAATTCTGAGCCTAGCTTACTTAGACTGGTTAAATGTGATACTGAGTCAGTGTGTGACAGTAGGGTTTTGGCACCAGTTGTTAGTTCTCTCTTGTGTACCTGTCCGAGGCATGGTTCAGTGCAACATGCCTTCTCTTCCTGAGCGGAGGTCTGCTCTAAATGCTAAACTCTTATTTAGTCTCTTTATTCCGGTACTAAAGATGCCACAGGCTTATAGTACAAAGTATAATAACGATTGAGGCATACAATCACAATGTTAAATTTGCAAACGTTATTTTCTATTTTCAAAAGCATGGTGGGTATGCATACCACGTTTGCGAATATAAGGTATATTACTGGAGTCCATAAAGAAATTAAATTTAAACATGGTAGGATATGAATGGTAATATTGTGATATGTTTTGTCCTTAAATCAGTGCAGTAAGGACACACAAGCAATAAGTGAAACTCAGCTTCATTTACATTTAATGTACAAAATTTGCACAGTCTGTTTCTCTTGCATCTCTAGGAATATCTGTACTTCTCGATCATAAGATCATGTGAATTTCTGCTGTTCAAGGCTTCAAAGTTGAAACTTTAACTTATTGCATGATGTGTCTATATGTACCTATGCTTATACACCCCATGAGAGACGTAGTGACACCTACATGGGAGATGAAGATTTATTTTTATTTTTTCTTTATTCATAAAATGTTTATTTATGTACTCCGATCTCGCGAAGCCGTCAAATACCTTTTTTACCTTTACAACATAACTGTATCAGAATGCTTTAGCGCACACTGTTGAAATCCAAATGTACACATCAAAGAAACGATAAATCACTGGACACAGGTCAGTATTGACACATCCAGCAGGGCTTACAGATACTTGCAGGTGGAAGCTTATGTCTATGTTGTCTGTTGTCCCTAGTGATCTAGTGACTTGTATTTAACCCCCCCTCCTTTTAAAATATACTTTATACTGATCACTGATGGTCAACCCAATGTGATGAATGTTTTACAGTTTAGCCTTTTGTAATATACCGAGCACCCAGAATAGATCTGGGGTCGGTATGACAATAACATCATATGAAAGGGGTGACTGGGCTTTGGTATGCAGTTCAAAACATGAACAGGTAGCTCCACATTGCACTTCCTTCCCTCCTGTGCACTGAAAAATCAGTGTATGCTAGTGACTTAAACACTTGCATCAACTTGTATCAAACCTATAAATAGAAAATGTACAGGTAATGTACATCTCTCAATCTTGGCACGGTCACACTCTCAATCTCCAGTTTGACAACGTTTTGTCAAACGTTAGATTGTCGTGTGAAGGCCGCATATAATGTGTCAAACTAGCTGAATGGATGTTAATATTTGAATATGAGGAAGCCTTTGACCTAGTTCCTTTAAGAGACGAAATTAGCTACAAAAGCATATACATGACCCCAAATCACCTCGGAGACACAGACTTGCTCATTATCTACCATTTTCATGAAGGTGGAGATACTGCCTGGTTGCTTTTGTTGTTGTTGTTTTGGTTTTTGCAATCTTTTTATTCATTTCAGAAGGAGCTCATAGCCGGATGGAGTGCAAATTGATCCGAAAGTACTGACAATACAGAATGTAACAGGGCAGATATATGATGTGAGACAGTGATCAATTATAAGTTTTCTACATATACAATTAATTCATATGGCCATTTCTTGAGATGAAGTTATCCCCTGAGAGATGAAGTTATCCCCATGAGAGATGAAGTTATCCCCATGAGAGATAAAGGTACACCCATGAGGGACGAAGTTACCCCCATGAGAGATAAAGGTACCCCCATGAAAGCTAAAGGTACACCCCATGAGAGATAAAGGTACACCCCATGAGAGATAAAGGTACACCCATGAGGGACGAAGTTACCCCCATGAGAGATAAAGGTACCCCCATGAGAGCTAAAGGTACACCCCATGAGAGATAAAGGTACACCCATGAGAGATGAAGTTACCCCCGTGAGAGATGAAGGTACACCCATGAGGGATGAAGGTACACCCATGAGGGATGAAGTTACCCCCATGAGAGATAAAGGTACACTCCATGAGAGATAAAGGTACACCCCATGAGTGATGAAGTTATCCCCTGAGAGATGAAGTTATCCCATGAGAGATGAAGGTACACTCAATGAGAGATGACATTACCCCCCATGAGAGATGAAGGTTCATCCATTAGGGATGAAGTTACCCCCATGAGAGATAAAGGTACACCCCATGAGAGATGAAGGTACACCCATGAGGGATGAAGTTACCCCCATGAGAGATAAAGGTACACCCCAAGAGATATAAAGGTACACTCCATGAGTGATGAAGGTATCCCATGAGAGATGAAGTTATCCCATGAGAGATAAAGGTACACTCCATGAGAGATAAAGGTACACCCCATGAGTGATGAAGTTATCCCCTGAGAGATAAAGGTACACCCATGAGGGATAAAGTTACCCCCATGAGAGATAAAGGTACACTCCATGAGAGATAAAGGTACACCCCATGAGTGATGAAGGTATCCCCTAAGAGATGAAGATACACTCAATGAGAGATGACATTACCCCCCATGAGAGATGAAGTTACCCCCGTGAGAGATGAAGGTACACCCATGAGGGATGAAGGTACACCCATGAGGGATGAAGTTACCCCCCTGAGAGATAAAGGTACACTCCATGAGAGATAAAGGTACACCCCATGAGTGATGAAGTTATCCCCTGAGAGATGAAGTTATCCCATGAGAGATGAAGGTACACTCAATGAGAGATGACATTACCCCCCCATGAGAGATGAAGGTTCATCCATTAGGGATGAAGTTACCCCCATGAGAGATAAAGGTACACCCCATGAGAGATGAAGGTACACCCATGAGGGATGAAGTTACCCCCATGAGAGATAAAGGTACACCCCATGAGATATAAAGGTACACCCCATGAGTGATGAAGGTATCCCATGAGAGATGAAGTTATCCCATGAGAGATAAAGGTACACTCCATGAGAGATAAAGGTACACCCCATGAGTGATGAAGTTATCCCCTGAGAGATAAAGGTACACCCATGAGGGATAAAGTTACCCCCATGAGAGATAAAGGTACACTCCATGAGAGATAAAGGTACACCCCATGAGTGATGAAGGTATCCCCTAAGAGATGAAGATACACTCAATGAGAGATGACATTACACCCCATGAGAGATGAAGGTACACCCATGAGAGATGAAGGTACACTCCATGAGGGATGAAGTTACCCCCATGAGAGATAAAGGTACACCCCATGAGATATAAAGGTACACCCCATGAGTGATGAAGGTATCCCATGAGAGATGAAGTTATCCCATGAGAGATAAAGGTACACTCCATGAGAGATAAAGGTACACCCCATGAGTGATGAAGTTATCCCCTGAGAGATAAAGGTACACCCATGAGGGATAAAGTTACCCCCATGAGAGATAAAGGTACACTCCATGAGAGATAAAGGTACACCCCATGAGTGATGAAGGTATCCCCTAAGAGATGAAGATACACTCAATGAGAGATGACATTACACCCCATGAGAGATGAAGGTACACCCATGAGGAATGAAGTTACCCCCATGAGAGATAAAGGTACACCCCATGAGAGATAAAGGTACACCCCACGAGTGATGAAGTTATCCCCTGAGAGATGAAGGTACACTCAATGAGAGATGAAGGTACACTCCATGAGAGATGAAGGTACACCCATGAGGGATAAATGTACACCCCATGAGAGATAAAGGTACACCCCACGAGTGATGAAGTTATCCCATGAGAGATGAAGTTATCCCATGAGAGATGAAGGTACACTCAATGAGAGATGACATTACCCCCCATGAGAGATGAAGGTTCACCCATTAGGGATGAAGTTACCCCCATGAGAGATAAAGGTACACTCCATGAGAGATGAAGTTACCCCCGTGAGTGATGAAGGTACACTCAATGAGAGATGAAGGTACACCCCATGAGAGATGAAGGTACACCCATTAGGGATGAAGTTGCCCGAATGAGAGATAAAGGTACACCCCATGAGAGATGAAGTTACCCCCGTGAGAGATGAAGGTACACCCCATGAGAGATGAAGGTACACCTCATGAGAGATGAAGTTTTCCCATGAGAGATGAAGGTACACCCCATGAGAGATGAAGGTACACCCCATGAGAAATGAAGGTACACCCATGAGAGATGAAGTTATCCCATGAGAGATGAAGGTACACCCCATGAGAGATGAAGGTACACCCCCACATATCCGCCCTTGCTCCCCGCAAACCGAGTAGGAGCTGCGAATATGGGCTTTCCCTGTGCAGAGCTTGAAATTACACGCTGACTGTAGACCGGTACTATAGCCCAGCTCCGCAAACGCCGACTGCAACTGGGACATGGTGAAAGCTAAACGCCAAACCGGTCACGCAGAGCCATGGAGACCACCTCCGCACTCACCCGAATTCAAGATGTCCACTTGGCATCGCATACGTTCCTACCCCAGTGGAGCCTTGCCTGATGCCGAGCAAAACACATCCAGGGTGGTTTTCACTTGTCACAAACACGCCAACCGCGACCTTAGGCCTCTCGTGTGTTTCTTCTATGGGGGCAGACATTTTCACAGTCCCGCAGAAAGAAATAGCACATAGATATGTGAGCTATTTTATTATGTGAATATTATTCGATTTCAGTTAAAATTCGAGGTTTACATAAATACATTCACGAATGCGTACAGCATTATCGTTCTAAATGTAATCACATGAGAACACGATTAGTCGTGACTCGTTTCAAGCTGTAATATCGATTTAGCTAATGACCAGCACTATCTGTGGCCTCAAGAGATGTGATAAGCTGTGTGTGTTTGTGACTTCATAGTAATATTCCACAATCGAGGGATCCGTTTGATCCGTCATGAATCCCGTGAAAAACTAGTGAGTAGAATAACAGTTTCTCATCTGTAAGCCTTGTAACTTTGTCTAGATTAATTAAACTGAATAAACACATTTATAAAGCTTCTGGGCTTATGAAGTTGTTCTGTCGTGTTAAGAATGTTGATTAAGAAAGCAGTACTGTCAAAGCCAAAGCGTAAAAAGCTTTATGTAGTTAGATTCTGTTTCTCAGATAGACTGTACAATGGCAGATCTTCAGTACTTTAGTTCTCAGCCCAAGGTCAACGGGTTCTCTTTGGAGACTTCAAATACCGCCTGAATAACCGCGTCGTCAAACTGCTAGTTTTATTATCTAAATAAATGATGCACTCTGAATGATGTTCTCTTTATCGGTTACTTCATTGGGTCATATCATGTACACATGGGAGTGGTGAATGTTTCCACTGCCAATGTGCCTACACTCCCTATGTATGTTTTAGGACTGTAGGCACAATGTCATGTAGGCATAACGTGTGAGGGTTTAATATGTGTAGTAGCTTTAGGATGCGGACAAAACCACAAAGCCACCGGGGTGTGAAGAGTTTAATATTTTATTTCATAAATGTAATAAAAAACGATTTAGCCTGAAATATGGTAAAACAAATCTCATTACTACATTCTTACTACATATTCACAAATACTAAATGTAAAAACACACATGCGCATTTATTGCTAAACATAAATGCATTACCATGACAACTTCTGATATTTCTATGATTAGTACCATCATAATACATTAATTACATTACACGACTCTGATAATGTAAACATTACACTTATGGTATACATTAGACTATACAGAAAAAGAATGTACTTTAAACAATGAAAACATACCAGGTTGGCGACACCTGTACTAATGCCAACGTGACACATCTACGTCATCCTGCCCACATTATCTGCAGGATGAATAAATGCCATGTGCAGATAGTAATATGTATAACAAACTATTAAAATAGCAACTATGGTAAAAATACAAACAACCACATCGAACCACACATACGCACATACATCTATACACGCATTCATTTTATTGTAAGGACGAGGGTACTAACGGCAATTGTTTCAACATAGTAGGAAGATGTGAAGATTATTGAGGTTATACTTAAGTGAAATAGAAACTAGTAACTACATGTGATGCTATAATATAGGTAATTATGTAACATAGCAATTACACAACTCACTGTACTGTGAGTCAAACCTAAATCTAACCTGAGTTATGCACACAGACTAAACAACAGTATGATAACTCCCTCTAATGTGAGTTACAATCTACACCAATACAATAACATAACTCACTATACTGTGCGTTACCAACATTTAAACTATTTACACACAATGAAAAGTGAATGTTGAGATATTAACAATACTATAAACAATAGCCAATGCAACCACCAACTATGAAACACACATAGCAAACCACAAGAAATATATACAAGACTAGGATTTCCTAACCTTCATATACGAAACACAGTCCATATCACCATGATCTGGATCCAAAAAAACACAGCCTGTCTGACGCTGACCACATGAGATACTGACATGAAACTAGATCAAATTAAACTTTAAATACCATGATACCTTACACGCTTGGGTAAACACAGAACAAAAGAACGTACACACTAGCCTGAGCAAAGGACATGTTTTAAGAGGGATTGACAGGAGAAAAGCATGCAGTGCAAATGAGTATTACTGAAATAAATTACATTAAGACTAGATTGGTGTTTAGAGAGCTAGGGTTAGGATATAAAATGTTGAAGATAAAATGACTGATAAATTTAAGTAGATTTAGGCTATTTAATTAGATAATATATCTCATCAAAATAATACCACGACACGATACTTTAAAAGATTCACATGATGTATTATATTTACAGCAGTAACTATATACAAAGTTGACTCTGCCACATATGCATATGATGCCGGTGGTTAACCAATCAGAACTCAGGCTTCTTGAAATCACTCATTAATTTATACGAACGATTCCCTTAAAAATAAGTGTATTTATTACTCAGTTTTAGAAATACACACAAGAGTCGTTGCATCTATTCAGAAAAAAACGTCTCATATATCAAATCATTGTTTATTAAAGTAGTTATTAAAACTATATCTGAGTTGCAATTTTTCACCAATTGATAGTGATACTGTTATTGGGATTGCTATGGGATAACATTTCTTATTTCTTGTATCCTTAAAACAGAATGCACGGAGAATTCCGCAAGTCAGTGATCAGTCAAGGAGAAGAGTGATCAGTCAAGGAGATGTTTCAACATTCATTGTGAAGTCGTGTGTGTTATACAAAAATACATATACATCAACATTTCGATGGAGGGAATTAGTGTCTCAGCTAGTAGAGCTTGTATGCATAACAATTATAATATTTCTTCTTTCAACCTAACAACATTTAATAATTATTCGGGAACCACTCTTGCAAATCATGGTACTCATATCTCAATTGTTCCCCAGCCCACAGGCAAACTGAAGCGCAAATGGGTTGCGCAGCATAGAGAAAATGACCAGTCTTCTTACATGCGAGTGAAGCGCTTCGGTTCGGAAAATATTTTTTATGTCAAAATAAAATATCGTCACCATCAAAAGTACACACCCATTTACACCCACTGGGATGTGCTCTCCCATTTCCAACCCCATATTGAACAATTACTCATATGATATATTTTTTATTCAACATTTTAAGCGCAACTCGTGGCATATCAGACCGTTCCTCGCCTCCATTCTCCCTTCAGGCTTCCGGTTCAACAGAGTGAAGAACAGGAGGGTATTACTATATATGGAATACGTACAGTTACCTCCCCTGCTTCATTCGCCCATGGTGCCGGAAGTGGTTTTATGTAGAACAAATGTTACGAAAAATCTACCAATAGCGACGACAGATAAGACAAATAAACTCAAACAGGTTCATGATAAAATTCGGCAATATGGTATTTCTTTCTAATTTCTGCTTATTCTTGTTCCATCACTCCGTTCAACCGGAAGCTGGCAGGGTTAATGGAGGCGAAGAACGATCTGAATACCATGAGTTGCGTTTAAAGGGGCACTGATGCGGAGCGAATAATGTTTCTCGCCAACGGTCTAATTACGAAACCAAACCGCAATTTGGTCAGCGCCCGCTCCTTCGACCGTGACGGACAAAGGAACTGGGCTCCTGTCCATATTAGTAGAATTTCTTCACCTAAACAGTCAGGAGGCCGGATGCCCATCATATGCCATTTGTTTAAAAATATCCATGGTATTCCTTGTCCGATCGTAACCAAATATCGCAGCAGTGTAGTACTTTTCGGATGCTTGGATGGTATAGTTACTGATCCAATTTGATCCTATTTCTGCGTTTTTAACCTCGATATTTAATCATGTCACATGAAAATATGATGTCTACAGGCACGTAGCAAGCCATTTGTTTCAGTACGGAAGGTTGCAAAGCTTTATATTTAGGTAGTTTTGGGTGTTGGTTGAGCTGTGATAGCAAATATCACACGTAAATTTTGGTAGCTATGGTAGCTACAATGGTTTCTTATTTATGATAGTAAAAACACACAGTTGATTTATTTGAATTCGTAAACAAAAAACGATGACTTTGCCTTTGGTAGAAAAATCTGAAAATTTTCTTACGTAAAAAAACCCTTATTTCACCTATTTACCCAAGTACACAGCAAATGCTAGTGTGTATTCCTTTTGTAACGAAATTCCGTTGGTATCCTCAAAACAGTTTCGGCCCATAAGTGTTTTCAGGCTGCATGCGACACAGAGATTACATCTTCCTTGCTGTAACTCGCGCGTGATGGTGTAAACCTACACGTGTTATTTGTCATCATTCCCTGGATGGTCAATTAATGATGTTTTAACAGGTATAATTAGTAGTAACACCACTTCGGTTACTCAACAAAGGTTCCCATTTGGCATTTCTCCTGTCTGGAGTAAATACTCAACATTATAAATTAAGGTCTGTAATGGCAAATGTATTGTGTGTTATGTAATATGTGCATGTAAGTGATGCAAGAGGGTTTATCAGCTGAGTTCGATCAAAGGATTAACCGATAACACACTGATTGATTAATTACTTTTATCTTCTAGCGAATTTGTCGAAAGGCAGTGTGTGTAGATGACAACACCCTGTCGTAAAGTGCGAGTGCAAAAACAACATCCTCCCTTCAAAGAATTAACCACCCTTGCGTTGATTGATTGATTGTTCATTATTGGTTAACTAAATTGCTTAGAAGAGTGGACCACAGGGACTTGTATCGCTTAGAAACAGCGCTCGAAAGACATATATGTGTATAGACCCTACCCTAGTACTATATAAAAGGAAAGGGATGTAACGAAGAAACCACCCCCTGTTCGATCAAAGTTACATGTCAACGCGTAAAATATTTTTAAGGCAACGTCGAGGCCAACGGATCGAACGCTAGATGATTTCCCTACAAAACGAGCCACAAATGGCCACAATTGGATCATTATTTCAAAAGTTATACTCCACGAATCATCGAAAACAGCTACCTCCGCAATTTCACGCCAAAATCATGGATCACCAAATACGGCGAAAACTCACCTTTTAAATTAGTTTATTAATTCCAGACACGTTGACAGCACCAGCGCTGGGCTGGATTCGATCGGCTGCGGCATTCCGTGGGTCGGAAAACTTATTGCAACACCTACATGTCATTTTCTCGACAGTAAGCAAACATTTTCACCAAAATCGCTGGCAAACCTACTCTCTTGTCGGCCATACGTGACCTTGACATTCATTGAACTGAGCAGATCCGCGCAAACAGATTCGGGCCATCCGATTGGTGGGAAATAAAATATACAGTGGCAGTGGCCAGTCGGATGGCCCGAGTCTGTTTGCGCGGATCTGCTCAGTTCAATGAATGTCAAGGTCACGTATGGCCGACAAGTGAGTAGGTTTGCCAGCGATTTTGGTGAAAATGTTTGCTTACTGTCGAGAAAATGACATGTAGGTGTTGCAATAAGTTTTCCGACCCACGGAATGCCGCAGCCGATCGAATCCAGCCCAGCGCTGGTGCTGTCAACGTGTCTGGAATTAATAAACTAATTTAAAAGGTGAGTTTTCGCCGTATTTGGTGATCCATGATTTTGGCGTGAAATTGCGGAGGTAGCTGTTTTCGATGATTCGTGGAGTATAACTTTTGAAATAATGATCCAATTGTGGCCATTTGTGGCTCGTTTTGTAGGGAAATCATCTAGCGTTCGATCCGTTGGCCTCGACGTTGCCTTAAAAATATTTTACGCGTTGACATGTAACTTTGATCGAACAGGGGGTGGTTTCTTCGTTACATCCCTTTCCTTTTATATAGTACTAGGGTAGGGTCTATACACATATATGTCTTTCGAGCGCTGTTTCTAAGCGATACAAGTCCCTGTGGAGTGGACATCATACAATTAGTTGCCAGGTGTGCTTTCTTGGGAGACCAATGAGAGGTTTATCTGGTTTTCACCAACGAAAGACCTGAAACGATGTGTTACTTTTTCGAAAAATGAGACAGTTGTAAGACACGCGACACAGAGCAGGATTATTTACCAGCTGCAGATGAATGGAATACGATTTCTTTTACGTGGATATTGATGGATACACTCCTGAACAAGGTATAGTAGCCTGACATTGTTGCTATAAAATTAGTCTGTTTTACATTCATTATTTGCATTTTGTTTTAATTTATTTGTTGTAGCATTCAGCAGAATCTGTATGACAGAAAACACACACTAGATCGTGTATGTGTGTGAAATAGGATCCACATTGGCAATCTATACACTGTATAAATGTTGCTGTTATGTTAGAAATTTACTATGAGTATAAGCAGATCGTGTGTTCTTTTATTAATTTTCAGAATCATACAAATATGACAATAAACTAATTAGGGTTATGAGGCAAAATATAGAGACGTACATTGGCTTCGTTATTTTTCCGTCCTAATAGTTTTTTACTATTTCTACCACTGGCAGATGATTAACCTTCAAAGTGTTTCATTTGTTTTCATAATACATTTGTAATGAAGTAAAAAATTACTTCACCTCAGTTGATCTGTCTATAATTAAACTATCAGCTGCGCCTACGGACTGCGCAGCAGAGGTCACGAACCAGTCACGAATTCTGGGATATCATCCGGGTACTCACGGGAGAAAAACAATAACAAAAGTTTACACCAGTCCACGGAAATTGCTCCGCATCAGTGCCCCTTTAAAATGTTGAATAAAACATATTTCACGTGAGTAATGACTAAATATGGGGTAGGAAATGTGAGAGTTTAGCCAAGAGAGGAAATGGAAGTGTACCTTTGATGGTGGCGATATTATATTTTGACATGAAAAATATTTTTCGATCCGAAGCGAGGAAAGTACGTTGCCAACCTCTGCTCGCTTCGCTCGTATATAAGAAGGCTTGTCATATTCTGTATGTTGCGCAACCCCATTTGCGCTAGATGTGCACAGGCTTACTGATATAAATCATATGTAAATCATACTTGCCACTGAACCAATCATGTAAATTAGTTTATTATCAACCTCTTAATGATGTCAGACAAACAGACAAGTTTATTCAGTGAAAGGCCACAGGCCCAGTATCAGTCATTTGCATATGGTATTGATGGTTTATTGCACATGTTGGTTAAGGTGAACATTTCTAATGCGCTGAAGGACATAACTCAGAAAAACACCTGTTATGATACACTCATTGTTTTCATAATGTACAGAGAATTGATATTTGCATCAAAATAAGTCAAATGTTTCTGAATGTTTTTTTTTTCATTCTTAAATCAGAAAAAAACGTTCATTCTTAGATTAAAGATGTAAAGTACATCGAATGTGTCCAAATATAAGTGCATTATAGGCACAACTAATACATGACAGCACTTACATATCCAGTAACGACTGAGATATTACGCACGACAATGCCTATGCGAATACAGATGATATTGCCACCATCTCTTCATACATAATACATTTCAAGCATGGCATTATATATCTGACATAATTCATAGAATTGTACTAAAGAAGCTACCTTAAAACAGGATGTAGAATTCCTATGGTGAATGTTAAGTCAAGATGTTTCAATATCTGTGAGGTCAGAATGTTGACAGGCGACGAAGACTGTTTGAGAGTTCAACGTCGGCTTATGGCTCGGCCAAATTGCTGGTAGGAAATCACTGCCCTCTTCTTATTTTCGAAACAGCACTGATCAATTCCAGTTTTGGAATTCTCTTTCGATTGGCCAAAACATATACTATAAGTCTGTTAATTGCGATTATGGTTGGTGGATATAGATCAGGTGTTCAAAGTAACAGTAACTGACTGGACAAGCTGAATGTGTGGTTGGAGGGGTTGTCACGTGACCAAACATAATAATTATTGATAGTGAATCTCTTTACGGCTGTGACAGACGGCTGGGAGAGTTCCTGCATGGACAAGTTTTTCCTCATTCATGTCAGACAAGCATCGAACTCTGTCACGTGAAATGTCTCTGCACGCGCTCAGTGTTTTCTGAGCTGAGACAGCAGCCTGTACAGTGACAGACTCTAATTTCAGTAGATTCAAGGATTACTCTCTCCGAGCACAATCTACAACGAGAGAAGCGGAACGGAACAGAACTTTATGGCATTGGCAACCTTTCCTCAGATACCAGCGATACCATTGGAGACTGCACATATTCAGTTGCAAAGGCTGCTTGTTACAAGCTTCAATGATCAAAACATGTGACTAGTAATCAGTTCAAATGGACATACTCTCGTCAGGCGAAGAATTGTCAAAATCCATATGTCTTTTGAGTCGGGGTGTTAGAAAGCCATGTTGTTTGGAATGTGGTTCGGCACCCCCTCTCCCACCCACCATGAACTGTCAACGAGAACGATCTCATACTGCAGCGGATCTCCAAGGTGCTAAGACCGAAGATAAGGGACGCTATACTCCAGCGAATTTAACATGAAATGCTGCAGCTGTCTACCAGATAATGTCAGGATGGTTGGGTCAACGACAATCAGTTGAGGACGTATATATATCGGAGGTGAGCTTCACCAGATTGGCCAATGAGTCACTGCCTACTGTGCATGGGTCTACAACTCTACACGTGGCAAAGTATCCGTTAACATTTTTGAACATGTCCAAAAGTGTTTTGTAATACTAAATCCTGTGTAGACATCCCATGCACGTGGCAAGGCGCAGTAGGGCTTATTCTACCACCCATCTTGGCAAAGTCAGTCAAAGTGGTGTGTTGGATTAATGAACACTGTTGCCGGTTCCTCAACCCACAGGCCCTCGTGTCATCGCGAGGATTAAAGATTCTTTTTTGAAATACTAGTATAAAAAAATTGAGATGACCCCCTAATGGAAACGCTTCACAATACAATTTACCGAGATATATAAAAAAATCTCTTCAATCCTCGCAATGAAAAGAGGGTCTGTGCCTGAACCCCCCAGATTGCCTCCGTCTGCCGACACAGGGGCGCAAACCACGGCAAGCGGGTTGCCCAGTCTGGTCGCCTCTTGCGACCCTGGGTCCACAGAGCGAGGGGATACTGGCATTATCCTGCTACCACGACGAGGAGGTTGCACTTCAAGGGATGCCGAATGGACAGTGAAATGTCTCGAGACCATATGCATTGTGTCAGACGATTTCTGATATCATTGTGTAATATTTCTCGCCTGTAGAGATTGCTGTATGTGGCGCGAAGTCCTATAATTGTGTGGCCTGTTTTAAAGTTGCATTGATCGGGACAGGGTATGATTTAATGTGAAAACGTTTAAAGGCTTTTTCCAAAGGACAACAGGAAGTTTGATAGTGAGACAGAGTTTGTCAGATAACATTAATTTTCCATGTTCATAACAGAAATTAGGATTCTACAACAAAGAAAAAACATCATATTCCTTTTGAGGTGGCTACTGACATGTGGTGCCATGTTGTAGGGACCAATTCAGGACTAACCAGAAGAGGCGATAACTTAACAATTACCAAAGACTGAATTCCGAGTTTGAATACTTGTAAATTATTCGATGTGTGGAGCCTGTTGAATCCGATGGGTTGTAACTGATGTTAATGAACTAAATGTTTCTATAAATGAATGTTATGCTCCTAGAGGCTGGTCTGATAGGTTCATGGTTTAGTTTGATGCCGCTGAGAGCACTGTTAAACATGTGATACATTGCTATGATATTTGAGCGTTGGCTCATTTCAAATCCCTGGAGTACACGTTGGTCTGAGCAAAGTCCACAGCGTTACATGTGGCACTGTCCTGGTGACAACCCGTTATGATCGGATTTGGTACCTCAATATCACACGTATGAAACCAATTCTAATCTGAAAACTGTACACTGACTGAAAAGGTGTAGACTACGATATAATTCATACGCCGAACTATATTGTCTGTAGCTCCATCTCCAGAAACTGGGTGCAAGCGAAGTCCAAAAAGGATGCATCCAAGAGCAGTCCTGAGAAATAAGGAATTCACAGTTTGGGTGTACGTCTGGGGTGGGAAGTGTGACACAAGTCCCTTGCACTTCATCGACACATATATACTGTGGTGGTTTCTTTAGCCTTATTCTCCCCATTGAGATAGAATGGCGACAGGAAACAGAAGACAGGAGAGGAAATCACGGTGGAGAAATGAATACTGCTACATCTCATATTGTATGACTGAAAATATTTATGACTTAAGTAAAATGAAATGGACCTATAAACTTCTTTGGGCAAGACAATAAAGTGATAAACAGCATGAGCACCGATCTGCGCATTTGTGAACCGATGACATGTGACACGTTTTATGGATAACAACTCCTTTTTTATTCTTTACATAATAAATATGTGAATAATGCCTGGGATACTCTACAACAGGGATAGGTCACTCGCTTGCTTTCTTTACCATTTGTACTAATTAACGTATGCCTCGTCATGCTCCAACGCACACGGTGACTTGGCTCGTTCCCAGCGCAACTTCAATTGTATTTAACAGAACTTCAGCCAGTTTATTGTATCAGTCGGAATTTTACTATGTATAAATGAATTATAGTAAGAATTAAGAGCAAGAATTGTGTGAATGAATGAAAAAAAATAAAGAAAAAGAATAGAAGAAAGAAGTACATATGTGAATGAATGAAAGAATAAATGACACACCGAGGCCTTCCCTCCCAAAACATGTTAAAGGTCACATGCAACGTAAAACACAACTTTACAGATTCTGGTACCTTTCGGTATGCACTTACCGAAACAAATCATAAAAAATGCTAATTCAACCTATAAAGTTGAAAAAAACGCGATGAAAAAAAAGCCCGCGAAATCGGAGTTCAAACGTTTCACTAAATTCCCCCCAGCGCTGGGGGGAAAACTGGTTTCAACTGCTGTGTTGCGCTGCGCCCATAGCGCATGCACAGTGAATAGGTTCGAGGAGCTGCAAACAGTATGCATGCCCAGCGTCTGAGGTCGTGAGCAGTAGTCTAATCTTGGTTGTGTACACAAACAAGTAAATAATCTACTCGTTACGTAAAACAAGTTGTTGATTGTAGTAAGCAGTCTCTTTCACAGAGAAAGCTCAGTGTCTGGTTTATTCACACCTATATGTCTGTCTGCCTGTCTGCTAAAGACAACATGCAATACACAGCTTCAATCACTGACCACGTGCAATTTGAACTTAACACCTATCAGACTATACGACATAAAGAAAATAAGTTGATTTATGACTCGTGCACCCGAGTCCCGTCTCTGCCACATTATGTAATTAGGCAGGTGTGATACACATGACGTGTTTTTATGTCTGTGGGTTGCAAACAAACTACATTAATTTTTCCGGATGACTGGATCTGACGGAAACTGGTGCAAACTCTTGTCAGTTTCAAGTCCTGCTTTGTACTTGGACGAATGACAGATTCCAGCCACGCAGTAGGTTACCATCTCTACTGACTTCATTTTTTATTGGATCGAGCGCAAATTCAGAGAACATGTATTTTCAAAACCCAACATCTCTATATACATTCTTCATGGATAACGACTTCTTTTCGTGTATATGATTTTGTTTGACAACAGTATATGAATCCATACTGAAACGACGCATCATGTACACAAAAAGAAGTTGTTATCCATAAAGAATCTTACTTTCTTGTGACAGGCTATACTTCTAAAATGCCCATCAAACAGATCATCTTTCTGTACACACAACGAACCCTCAGCACATCAGCAAATGAAACAGCCAATCGGAAGCCGTCGTTACACTTGAGTGCAGATCCACCCGCTATGACTGGGTTCGGTCTCCCGAGGGCTTCGTTTCGGGGGAAGTAAGTCCAAGTGCAAAATATCGCACTTTTGAATCGCGATTGTACGCTTACAATAGTGTTTATTTGTTTTTTTAAAAGCAGCAATGTATATTATACGTCATGAATAAGTGGTAAATGTGTTTTAATTATGTTTGATTTTTTGGTTGCATGTGACCTTTAAAGAACGCAAAAGTATCAGCTGTCCTTTTGAGACATTTTTGTTTACATTAATAATTAATACAGATATCTTATTGCATGTGGGGTGGAATGGACATTAACAAAATGTTAACTGACATTGTCACACTGCCCTAAAAAATAAAGAGTAAAAGTGTCACAAAGCGTTCTAAAACACCTTTTCAGTTTTGTCAAAAAAAGATCAACAAGAAAGAAAGACGTTATGGAACTATAACCCTCAAGACCAATGGCAAATCAGATCAGATCGGCAATATGTCATATTTTTCACACACCTCAAATACACCCTAACATTCTTTCTTAGATTATGAAACTATCACTATTACTTGCAAACACATTTCACCTGATAGTAAATTCCCCTCATGTGAATTAAAGGTGTATGTGAAAGATGTTTTTGAGGAAGTAACTAGGAATACTCAAACAACGGCGTATAGCATTTTAATGGCGGATCAGATCAGATCGGCAACATGTCATATTTTTCACACACCTCAAATACACCCTAACATTCTTTCTTAGATTATGAAACTATCACTATTAATTGCAAACACATTTCACCTGATAGTATATTCCCCTCATATGAATTAAAGGTGTATGTGAAAGATGTTTTTGAGGAAGTAACTAGGAATACTCAAACAACGGCGTATAGCATTTTAATGGCAAATCAGATCAGATCGGCAATATGTCATATTTTTCACACACCTCAAATACACCCTAACATTCTTTCTTAGATTATGAAACTATCACTATTACTTGCAAACACATTTCACCTGATAGTAAATTCCCCTCATGTGAATTAAAGGTGTATGTGAAAGATGTTTTTGAGGAAGTAACTAGGAATACTCAAACAACGGCGTATAGCATTTTAATGGCGGATCAGATCAGATCGGCAACATGTCATATTTTTCACACACCTCAAATACACCCTAACATTCTTTCTTAGATTATGAAACTATCACTATTAATTGCAAACACATTTCACCTGATAGTATATTCCCCTCATATGAATTAAAGGTGTATGTGAAAGATGTTTTTGAGGAAGTAACTAGGAATACTCAAACAACGGCGTATAGCATTTTAATGGCGGATCAGATCAGATCGGCAACATGTCATATTTTTCACACACCTCAAATACACCCTAACATTCTTTCTTAGATTATGAAACTATCACTATTAATTGCAAACACATTTCACCTGATAGTATATTCCCCTCATATGAATTAAAGGTGTATGTGAAAGATGTTTTTGAGGAAGTAACTAGGAATACTCAAACAACGGCGTATAGCATTTTAATGGCGGATCAGATCAGATCGGCAACATGTCATATTTTTCACACACCTCAAATACACCCTAACATTCTTTCTTAGATTATGAAACTATCACTATTAATTGCAAACACATTTCACCTGATAGTATATTCCCCTCATGTGAATTAAAGGTGTATGTAAAAGATGTTTTTGAAGAAATAACTAGAAACACTCACAACGGCGTGTAGCATTTCAAAGGCAGATCGGCGAAATGTCATATTTTTCACACGCCTCAATTACACCCTAATAATTTTTTTAAGTCATAAAACTGTCACTATTACTTGCAAATACCTTTCAAATGAAGTTATGTTTTCCTTCTATAAATTAAACGAATGTGTGAAAAAAGCTTTTATCGGCACAATTTAGTCTTCGCTGTGAATCGAGAATGGAAGTCAGTAAGCTATAACATACCGACTTGAAACATTACTACAAATCTACTGTCCTAATACGGACACTAATACCAATTATTTGGCTTAAACTGGAGTGACAAAATAGTTAACCTATCTTCTACATGTTGGATTTCAGTTGTTACAACACTCAGCGAACTTAATCAGTCTGATTAGCTGTTGAAAATAAACCGGGCTCAATCTAATTACTACGCTGCCACCATATTGGCTACACTGGTTACGTAACGACCCGAGACATACGTTCAGGGGCTTTTCGTGGAGTTTCTTCTCCCCGTCTACATAGGCTCCCTGATAATACCGACAAACGAACAGGCCACGTATTTGAGACCCGCATGCCTCGGTGTACATAGCACCTCGGTAGATCATCTTTTAGAATGTGCGAATCATACGAGTAATAATCGTTTGGTTGTAAAAACTCATAACACGTGAATGAAAAATGCTTGGATCAATACGCTCAATGCAACATACTGGCGTTAATTGCGCGTCATGCTGGACCACTCTGTCTCTTAACATGATACCGCTCGTGATCAACGTGAACGCATCTTAACTGACTGCCTTTAAAAAGGTATTACAATAAACGCGCATACTCAGAGATAAATCTCAGTGAGTCTAAACTGGAGTGTTTGCTTAGTTTTTCCAATATGCCATGTTTACCTTACAACATAAATCATGGCAATTTATCAAACAGTACAGACGTTGTTTGGGCCTTACTGAAAAGTGTCTAAGAGACGGGTCCTAGGATCTATCTGTAAACATCTTTTAAACTATGTCGTCTTAAGATATACCTTTTTGAATATCATGTCTGTGAAATGGGTTTTTATCATGTTGACTTGACTCTTTCTCTAAACTATTGTTTATCATTGTGAAACTACTGGCAAACAAATATAAGTTGAACACCGACCTGTCGGTTGACCCATATGAGCATGTATGAATTCCGCCTTCTGATAATTGCCATTGTGAGCGAAGGGTCCCCAGGTCAGAATATTACCGACTTGCTACACCAACCACGTGAGGGTCTCAGGAGCACGCCGTGTACAGACGTAGAAAATATTTCATCGTCATGCACTGCATGTACACTAGCCTACACCTGTTCTATTTGTCAGAAAACACATGGGTTTGCTCATTGATGTGCACTGCCTACTTCTCGTAAACGTGGTCTCTGCGCCAATCCAATATGTCCTTGTTTGCCAGTAATGTTCCATTTATATATTTTACTAACACGTGAATCATAACATATCGCTTATAGTGGTAATAATTAGTAATTGATTTTTGTATGAATTATATATTACTCCATAATTCGGCGTAAAACCCAAATTACAATTACACACTCACTGTTCATAAGAATGGTGTCTTCTGTTACCACTCAGTGAAGCATTAGGAAGTGTGGCCACCCGGGCAGTGTACATTCCAGTATCGGGGGTGTTACCAGACTATCCTGTTTAACATCTATCCCTACCGCTCTAGGCTTGACTTTCCTCTCTCGCAGACCCGTGAAGGTCCCGGTGTAGAATAGGCCTTCATTATGGGCTGAATAGAGTGGTCGTACCAAGAATAGCAAGATTTATGGATTGCAACTGCGTCTGCTTCAATTACCAAGTTGTTTCAGTGTATCACTGGCCTCCTTGTGACTGTATTCTATTACCATGTTATCTCTGGCCCATAAAAGGTGACTATGCTTGTCGTAAGAGGCGACTAACGGGATCGGGTGGTCAGGCTCGCTGACTTGGTTGACACGCCATCGGTTCCCAAAGGCGCAAACCGATGCTCATGTTGTTGATCACTGGATTGTCTGGTCCATACTCGATTATTTACAGACCGCCGCCATATAGCTGGAATATTGTTGAGTGCGGCGTAAAACTAAATTCACCCACTCCTCTCTCGCAAAGGTCAGTCAAATTGCTGACGATTTGTTTGTCCTTATATCATTTTTCATTTTCTAAAATCCACCGACAATGGTACATCTTACCACATACGTGTTATGGACATGAAGTAAAAAGAGTTGCTTTATTTTTTAAAAAATGTCACAAGTGGCATCAAGTAAATTCTACATTCTTAGTGCTTCCTTCAAGGTGTAATGGAGGCTTCTTTATAGGGGATCATCAACTTTCTTGAAACAAATTGTAGTTTTGGTCTCGGAGCACTTGCAGAGGACAGAAGAGGTTTTCAAAGGGAGGAAACTTGTCCCATTCCACCCATTCCCAACCTGTAAATATGATTAAAGAGTATTCAAATAAATGTATTTAGATAGACGTGTCTCTCTCTCTCTATATATATATATATGACGGAAAGAAATGGATCACATGAAAGCGCATGTGTTCCCTTTTTTGCCTGGTTTATTCACAAGTTATAGAAACCTTGGAAACAGCAAAGGAACACTATGATTCCCTTATGTGCCTGGAACGCAGCAATGACGAGAAAAACAACATGGAATATCTC
This sequence comes from Haliotis asinina, assembly GCF_037392515.1. Classification (NCBI taxonomy): domain Eukaryota; kingdom Metazoa; phylum Mollusca; class Gastropoda; order Lepetellida; family Haliotidae; genus Haliotis; species Haliotis asinina. The sequence continues at coordinate 81,741,049 of NC_090282.1, forward strand.
CGATTCACAAAAATATTCCCATTCTTTATTTTGAACCCATACAACTACTTCAAGACTCACCCAGACATTTTGTTGGCTCCATGTTTTCTGGTTCTGCCTTGCAACTGAGGTCCACCTCTCCCCTGACGAACAGTGTAATGTAGTGATAATTTTCTTCTCTCTTCACTCCGTTGACAACGGTGCAGTAACGCACCCCCTTCAGTGAAAGGCCCGTCTCCTCCAGCACCTCCCTCGCACCGCACTCCTCCCAAGACTCACTGAAAAGATACAAGCAGTGACCATATCGGTATTTGGTTTCTACTACAAGTGTTTACTATAGTCATTATTACATACAGCATCCCTCGCTTGCAGGGTGTAAGGGGCGCCTCTGATGAGGAAGTACAGTACTGAGGGTAAATGGCGTATACAAATACACTGTAATTTCGCTTAGAACTTTAATAAATGTATAAACATTCTCGTCCTGAACGAAAAACATTTTTCAAACACTTTTCGAGCTTCCAACACCTGGTATTGATTGACTGGGCGATTCACAAAGCAGCTGATCCCCGTGAATTTGCATTGATATCGAATTAATAACATCTATGAAATTATTCAGCTTCTATCAGATCCGTTGTTTGCATGTTCACTATCGTCACAAACATGGCAACTTCAAGAATTAAGTGAATGACTTCTCAGTAGTGATGTCTAAGCAGTCTCAAGGCTGCTTTTTCATTTTATGTTATTGTATTTTATTATATTACTATAAACGTTTTTATCTGTAAAATATGTTCATTTCAGCGAATATAGTTATTAGTCTGTGGCTGAGGCCGATGTTAGCAATGTTCTTGCAGAGACAGCCATAATTAGAGTTATCTCCCTTGGACCACCAGCTCCCGCGCAGGAACTTTCCTCGGCGAACAGAAAGACTGAGAAATGACATTCAGTGGAGCTCCGCGAATGGGCTATGTCTGTGAAGAGTTTTAATCCCACTCTAACTGTAGGCTAGCACTATAACCTTGCTAGGCAAAACCCGACAGCAACTAGGACATGGCGAATGTCTAGCCCCAGGTGGCGGTAACACAGTGCTATGTATGTACACTCTACATATGTATCTCCGCACTCACCCGAATTCCAGGTGTCCACCTGGCACTGCATACGTTCCCTCCCCCGTGGAGCCTTGTCTGATGCCGAGCAAAACACAGCCAGGATGGTTGTCACTTGTCACAAACACGCCAACCCCGACCTTAGGCCTTTCATGTGTTTCTTCGATGGGGGCAGACATCTTCACAGTCCCGCAGAAAGAAATAAGACATTAATATGAGGGCATCCTGTTTTGTAAATATTAGTTTATTTCAGTTAAAATTCAAAAGTTTAAGAAAGTATTCACGGATGTTTTTACAGGATTATAAATTCTGATGTAATCGCATGAGAACACGATTTAACTAGAACTTGTTTCAAACGTTAACATCGATTTTTTACATCTAGGCCTAATATCAACAGCAATACATCTGTGGCCTCGAGCAGGGACTCCTGCCAGGGAGAGTATATAAACTATATGTAGATTATCCCTGCCCCCAGTGATGTGATAGTCTGTCATTGTTTGTGTCTTCATTGCATTGTACCTACAACACTCGCAGGATAAGCTTTAACTAGACATAACCCCGTACGACAAGAAATTAATCTACTTTTTAACCGGATGGGAGGCGTTAACTGTTAATGATTTAAACACATCTTCTCTTACTATCCGTGTAGAA